>NC_142414.1:11574166-11733611 GCF_059516105.1 Syngnathus floridae | reverse complement strand
TAACCTGCAATCCCACTGTGCAGATGCCCGGAACACACGCGCACACACTTTTAAACCTCAACATCAGGTTAAGACGTTAGAAATGTTGCTGGGGAGAATAAATATTGTGCTTCTGTTTCTCTAGGTAAGAGCGATGCATGAGGAGCTGAGAAGCTGACTTACGAGCTGCTATGATCTGTTTTTTTTCCCCTATCTTCTACATTTTACCGAGTTTCTCTGTGTACTAGTAGAAAAAGTGCTAATCTTCGTTTGCATCGGCATGAGTAGATTATGCTGCCCCCCGGTGGCCACGTTGGCAACATCACAAGGAGCGGTACAATGAATTGGATTGCACCATTAAATTATACATAATCATAATCATCATACACAATATTTTAAGTTCTATATTGTTATTATGTTATACTTTCACAAAGTACAATATTATTGCGTGATATCTTTCCTAATTAAAAAACAAAAACACCATTTAATAGCATTTCCCAAGATGATTTGAGATATGGGTGTTTTTTGAGCGTGGTCACGGAGTTAATTAAAGTCATATCTTAAGGCACCACTATGGGATTCCAGAAAATCAAATAAAGGTTTTGTGTGTGTGTGTGTGTGTGTGTGTGTGTGTGCGTGTGTGCTTGCGTGTGTGTGTGTGTGTGTGTAATGACTGATCTGCTGTGGGTGCTGTTGCTGGTGGTTTTGCTGAGATGTAAAGCAGATGTGGAGAGTGCATGGATGCAGACTATTGAAGCCACTTGAGGAGAGCGATGCCTGTGCGTTGGATGCCGAGCGCCAGCATTGATTACAGCGCCAATGTAATTTCGTGTTGCACCAACCGCATTTGGCAAAGCGTGAATAAGTGGCTATGAGCTCATGCTTCATATGACCCCTAAATCATATAGGCCGCATAAAGCGGCTGCTGTTGGAGAACAGCGCTGTTATTTTGCTCATGTAGTTAGATCAATTCTGTTAATACACGGCGACTGCTTAACATTTTCAATCTGTATTGAATTTCCGTTGATATAGAGATTAACGTGGAGGAATGATGATGTCAATTTGGTACTATGTCTTACAATGGCCGCTTTTGTTACAAGTCTAAAAATGATATGTAATTCAATAACAAGACTGTCTCTATTTTTTATATTTATTTTTTCCAGGACTTTTGCAACTTTAATTAGTGCGTTTGTCTTCATATGTGTATATATTGTGTTTCAATTGAGTTATAATTAAATGAATGAAGAAATGGATGAATGAAATATCTGTCTATTGAATTTCTTTGATTGTATTTTATGTTTAAAATGTTATGCATTTATTTGTATTTAATTCAGTGGTTTTCTGCGTACCACGAGTTGTATGAGTACCACACTTAGCTTTGAGAATCAAAGTCCCTCATTTAAATGCGATATTCAGACTGTTTTTTTCTTTGGAAGACAACAGCAAGTATTCAGACTTTATATTTATGAATGTCCGGAAGGTTTCTGGATTGTTTCCGTGTCACACTAGAGCAGCAACAGTTGCCAAGTCTTCGCAGTCAAGATGCTGCTGAGGCCACGAGGACTGAGCGAGGCACTTCACAGATATAACAGACGCACAACCTTCTCTTTGTTGTGCAGTCGACCTGCGTACGCTCCTATTTGAAGAGCAGCAGACACAGTAAACACTGGCACATACCTGATAACAACATGGCGATATCCTGAAGAACGTATGTGGACCAAGACAGATGAAGTGGTCACTGGTGTGTGTGTGCGTGTATGTGTGTGCGTGTGTGTGTGTGTATGTGTGTGTGTGTGTGTGTGTGTGTGTGTGTGCGCTCACTCTTAAATGCCATTCCATTCCCACACCTACATCTTTATGAGTTCATATCCTCCTGGTCCCATTGTGGAAACAAGGAGCTGTTTTCATGACAGGAAGAAACTTTTGACCTTTGCAGAAATCCGGTGGTTCAACCTTATTTTATTTCTTCCTGTGACAGTGGCTCGGCTCTTATTTTTGTGACAGCCTCGAATAGTAGCCTTCCATTACTCATCACGATCTCTCAACACTAATCGACTCATTATTCCCGACTGATGTTCCGATTGTGGAGTCAGTGATGTTGGGATCATCCATCTCAAAAGGCCACACCACTGCCAATCGCTTGTTAAGAAGTAAATTTAATTTGGCATTAACATAGTACTTGCTAAGTTACTGTACTCAAAGGAGCCCTACATTAAAAATGAGGATGTTCTGCGGTTAAAGTCCAACAAGAATCTCACTCCGTGAACAATGAAGGGTCATGGGAGGGTTAGGTCAACAATTTATGTGCCATTAACGCACAAGGTTTAAACAAAAAACACTTTGGCTGCAGCAACCTATCAACAAAAAGGCATTTTTGCAATATTTATTGAGTGACGAGTTGATGTGCTGTATTATTTAACTCCCATATTGGAATACTTTCCTTCACATCTGGACACCACATCCGTGTCATAGTGTAGGCCGCAACCTTGTTATTTCCTTATAAAATGTTTTCCAGAAAAGAAAACTTTACAAAGGAATCATTTCTTATGTGCTGGTACTGTCACAGCTTCTCGAATGTCAGAATGAATCTTCGGGAGGACGCGAGACACGACCAGAAGCTCCACATATATGCTCTTGAAGTTTAAAAAGCATAATCTGAGGAAATGAACAGCATCGGAGTCGACGGAATCCCATAATGTGGATGAAAGGATGTAAAGTCTCCAAAATCTTTTCAGTGGTTTATCCCCCAGTTGTGTTTTTAAGTGCTTTTATGAAATGCTTTGGGGAAACTCACCCACTTATGTGATGTGCCCTTTTGATGTTGTGTTTTCCTTTCACGCTGACCTGTAAATGGAGAGTAAAGAGAGCAGGTTAAATGGAGCGCAACCCGCAGCCAGGTGAGAACGACCCGCTAAACCAACTGTGCAAACAAATAGGCCATTTCAGACACCTGCTTCTGACCCTCTCAGAGTTTGCTTTTTTTCCCTATTTTAAATCAGGCTTGGACTTCTTTTGCAATATCGTCAGCGTTTCCTCCATCAGTGAAAGTCCCAAGTTTAAAGCTTGGCTTTTTTGAATGACATGCTGTAGCTGTGAAAATGTAGATGCTCAAACAAATCTGTTGAATATTTTTTTGGGGGGGATTTTGATGAATATAATTTTATTTTTCAAAGTGATTTTCATTTACTTTCATTCGTCATTACTCGCATGTTCATATTTCAAATGATGTCACATTTTCAGAGCTCCCTGTCTTGCCACGGCATGTCTCTACTTCCTGCCACTGTGCACAAATGAAGCCAGATATCCTGGCAAAGACTAGTGCCATAATGAGACCATGACGTCAATTGGAAACAGAGTCTTTACAGTCGTGATTGAGGAACTCAACCGTGGAATCGAGCTCCTTCATGGGCCAATGAGCTTTGCTCAAAGTATACCTTAGTATATAGTCACTCAAAGATTAAAGCTGAAACTCAGGACAGATCTGTTTAAAATGTACAAACTAAATTTGGGTTGAAACATAACCGCACTGATTAAAGATTATGATTATTACAGATAGATTTTTATAATTGGTTTCACAAAGGGACAGTATTCCATGTGTTATGACATACCTTTGCCTTCCTTTAATTATGGGTTTATTCAAATCTGCTTTCCAGGTGGTGTATTTAATAAATGAATTCAAAAATAATAAGTACAGTTGCCCCAATTCAACCTTTGTTTATAACCCTAACCTGGATTAGGACTTCTGATGTCACTTAGCTCTATGACTTTTTTTTTTTTTTTTTTTTTGGTAGGCTACCGTGTTTTTTGTTTATTTCAAACCCTTTCTTGTTGGGTATGATGGATAGATGAACTTTTGTATTTGCATTGATAAATGCATCACATTGTTGATCACAATTGTGACCGATGAGTTGCAATGGGCCATCACTAAAAGTTAAATACAGTAAATACAGAACTATGGAATAAAACATCAATTCCTCCTCCTCTTGCTGGTGTGGTGAAGCCAAGCTGGACTTGGGGTGGGTTATGCAAATGAGGTCTGCCTGTCTGCCTTCCCCCTTCAGACGCTGCCTCTTGCGTACACCCACATTCATTCATGCATCGTGCCGTGTACAAGGAGGGCTGAGCCTCAACTGCGAGTCCCCCCCCCCCCCCCCCCCCACACACACACGCACATGTGTGTGTGTGCGTATAGTGTGTAGCTCAAACATTTTCTGGAGACACCCTCACTATCTCTCTCCTCTGCCCTCCTCCAGCACACCTTTGTGCTGTTCTCCCTCCTCCCTCTTGAGCCCCACAAGCCTCCTTCCTTCCCAAGCCGTCCAATGTGTGCACGGTGGGGTTAGTGTACGAGCGGAAAGCGACACAGGCGAGATGCTGCTGGAGTGACATCTGTTTGGACTCCACGTCTCCTTCGGGGCGCACTGAAAAAGACTGCACAAAGTCTAAGGAACTTCAGCACAGCACCCTGAGGAGCCTAAAAAGCTCTTACTCGTCAGCCTTCATTTCTTCTGCAACCAACCTTCTTTTCCAGACTGTGGGATTAATAGTAAGGCAAGATAAAACAATGAATGTCAAGTTGCACCAGGTGCTCACGCCTGTCTGTCTCCTGGGAGTGTTAATCTTTGTAGTGGACAGCAAAGGAACTTTCTACGGAGGTCATGTCAATCCTTTTTATGGACACAGATACAACATGTTCAAGGCTGGACTCAGCACTCAGCACACTCCAAACAAGCCTATGACCAGACACAAGTAAGTGCTCGCCTTTACACATAGGTGTCATTGTCATTCATCTTTACAATAGAACGTTGAGTATTTCTTTGCAAAAGTAGAGCTTTGTAATTTAACCATGAATTGATGCTCTTTTTTGTCCTCCTTTATTTTCTTAATACTTCATACCTAATACCAGATGAACTTGGGAGGGGGGAACAATATTTAAGAGCAACAATGGCAAAGAAAGCCCATGTTTTGGTCTTGCTGGCACATGAGCTGATGACATCTGAAGTGATTCTTCACTCTGCGTGTGTGTGTGTGTGTGTGTGTGTGTGTGTGTGTGTGTGTGTGTGTGTGTGTGTGTGTGTGTGCGTGTGTGTTGGGTGGGTGGGTGTCTGGGGACACTCCATTAGATGGACTTCTTAAAGTACAGCTGAGCACCCCTGTGCCAGAAAGGAGGGGTGCAAGCAATCAATAGAAATATCAGGAGAGTGCACATTACGAATGTCCCTACAATAGTTGCCTTGCATCTTCTAAATGAGGTGACGAAAACTCATTCTTGTCACATGCCTTGTATTCCTGCCTGATGTGTTTTGGGCGGTTGCAGCACATGAGCAGAGAACCATTACGTCAATTTGAACGTCATGCAGTTGTGAGCTGGAACAGATCTGTGATATATGTTTTGCTGGATAGAGATAGCTTATGTTTGGCTTTGTTTTCCTCCCCCTTCCTGTCTCTTTTGCTTGGCTTCCCCTGAGAATGGTTATGGCTTTGGACAGCTCCTCAGCTACCTGCTGCTTCACTCAAACTGCCTTAAAATATTGCCTTGTGCACTCACCTCTTGCAAATTGGGACAATGCAGCATCCCACAACCTGAAGTCAGCAGCATCTAATTGTCATTATGCTTAGGTTTCATCCATGCCTTTCAGAACAAACCAAATTTCAACTTGGAGAAATCCATCCAGTATTGAAGTGCTAAAAAACTTGCGGTCACCAAATATCACAAACATACTCAATTAACCAAAAAGCCGTGAATATATGTAGTGTACTTGCCTCCTGACAAGTCCTTAAATAACAATTAGCCAAAAATTATGATTCAGTAGATCTTCCGAAAGGTGGAATACTACAATACACTCCAAACGCAAACAAGCGTAAACAGTGATGCCAACAACCTTTACACATCTCCAAATACATAATTATTCTCTATATGCTTTTAGCGTTTGAACAATTTCCATCCATCCATTTTCTTCCGCTTATCTGGTTAAGTCACTGAGCCAGCAATCTAAGCAGGGAAGCCTTACCTCTAGACTTTCCTCTTCCCAGCCACCTCATCCAGCTCCTCCAAGGACAGCCATGAGGCAGCTGAGAGGTATAATCTCTCCAATGTCTTGGGTCTTCCTCACATTGGGATGTGCCCAGAACACCTCGCCATGGAGGTGTCCATGAGACAATCCAACCAGATGCCAATGCCACCTCATCAAGAACCCCTTCCAGATGACCAAGCATCTGACCCCATCTCTAGGGGAGAGAAACCCAGTTCAGCATTATTCTTTCAGTCACAACCCACAGGTTGTGGTGAGGGTTGGAACATAGATCGATCAAGAAATCGAGAACTTGCCGTTTCAGCTCAGCTACTTCTTCGCCATGACAAATGCAGATTCGATGATGTCAGCAGAACCATATCTTCTGCAAAAAGGAGAGACATAACACTGTCAAACCGAACTGCGCCTAGAAATTCTGTCCATAAATGAATTAATTATTTAACTGGTGACAAAGGGCGACCTTGGTGGAGTCCAAACGTCACTGGAAATGTTCGTCAAACAGATGACAGACGATCGCCTGAAAAAAATCACCAAAACTGTGGGTGAACGTTTGGCCAACATTTGCAACCTTGAACAAAGTGATGAGAATGTAGCATTCCCAAAAACACTCGCAATTGTTTGCTGCTCAAAGGGATCAGGACTTCAATATTAATTTACAGCCCCAACTCACTGAGGGCTGGCAAGTGTTACATTCTCGTCAGGGTTCGTTCAAGGTCGCAAATCTTTGCTAAGTGGTCACAAGACAGATATTTGCCCGTACTTTTCTTGTCGTAAGGAACATGGACATGCTTGAAATTCCCACAATTACGAGATGAAAAAGTAGGATACCATTGTATATTCACCTCAAATTGGATAGTGTGCTCTCAACTCTCAGCCTGGCTCCTTTGTTGCCAGAGAGATGGCATTCCACGTCCCAGGATCCTGGGATCAGACCTCAACAATTTCAAATAGAGCTATAATTTTAATATAGCGATTAGACTTATCATTATAATCATCTACAGCAGGAGTCATGAACTTTTTGAAGCTGTTTGGGTACTGATTGGCTCGCAGTCTGCCACACACTTCCAAAACTAAAAAAATAATCAAATTAATTTTAATATTATTCTGTTACAACTTGACTTGTCTTGTGAAGACACTGATCATTTTAATGATTTTTGACAAAAAATAAGAAACAGAAAAGATCAATATGCAACACTTTATTTTTTACATATCTCTTGTCAGTTTTTACCTTTTCAGATGATCACTTCCCCAACAATCCTCACAAAGTGTCCCATCAATTATAAGCCAATTTTAGAAAAGGCCTGCAGGCTACTCATGTGATCATTTGGAACTGACTACACTGTGTCTGTGACCCCTGCACTAGAGCATAAAATAATATTACTCAACTCTGATCAAAATAGACTCATTAATTGAGCCTGCAAGGCTTACAATTTTTACCTTGTACCTTTTGACACTACCCACTTTTGATTGACAGATGAACCTAAATTTATAGATACTTTTTTTGATCTATAATAGTCAGTAATTGCTTGCCGTGAGGGTGACAATCCTGTACATGTGCTTGCAAGTCTAACTATAGCCGTTATAAAAGAGGTGTTAACCCACCTTGACCATAGTTGGACCCGAGGACACAACAGAATAACACCACCGCTAGAAATAAATCAGCCATGTTGCCCCTAATGGAAAGGATAGAGTATTAAAAAATAACCCGTGTCAAAGTGTATGGCAATGCAATTGTGTGTTAAAGTGTGGTGTGTTACTACTTGGTCACATTGTTCCATTAAAAGACCATGGTCACATATATTTAAATATGTCTGACCCTGTAAACTTAAAAAAGATCATTACAGCCACTTACAGGAAGAGTGAGGCTAAGAAAAAGAAAAGTATGCAGCACATCCCGCTCATCTGTCATCATGACAACACACCAGCGGAGGACTAAATAAACAACAGGTGGAACATTGTCCCCTGCCTGGTTTGTGGGCCGTGTAGATCAATTAGGATTCCAGCAGATGCCACACACCATCAGAAATCTAGCCAAGGGCTTTTCATTGATATATGGGACAGAGACCAGAGGGTAGAACTCGGGGGCCGGGGGGGGCAACCCATAGGTGGCTAAGGTCAAGGGTTATTGGTTGAAGATGTAAGTTTGTGTTGAGTGTCCACTGGAGAGCAAGAATGGAGTCAGTTTCCAGCTAGAGGTCACAAAGGCTGGTTAGTAAAATTCCCAGGTCACCTCACAGCTATATTTCATCAAATGTTCTGCTTTCATCACCCTCTGTGTTGATAACATCTTTAGAATTTGAATGAGCTTTGCGGTTAATTTACAACTGATGATGGACATGCTGTCATGCCCGTACGCCAACATGACACTAGATTACTGATTCATCAATTTTTATTTCAAGCCACTGGGACAAATAGGCTATTTAAAGCAGCAAGAGTGTGGGAAAGTTGCCCATAGGCTGAGTTCCTACTAATGGCACATATGTTTCCTTTAAATATGAATCTGCGGATCATAGCTCAGCTTAACATAAATAAACAAGGGCTAAAGTGCAGATCTATGCATTGCATTGATGTGGCCAGGAAAGTTTTTGTTACCTTTGAACGGAGCTGGGTGAATGTTTCCCCCTCCCTGCAGTTGTTAGGCTTAAGCTCCTCACCCGCTTACTGTATCTTTGAATTTAGTCTGTGACCGACATGAAAGAAGTGGCCAAGTTATTTATTTATCTGAAGCACTACGAGGCTAGTTTTACAAATATATGTGGGAAAGTGCAGATAAAAACAACTTTGAAAATGTCTGGCGCTGATTATTGTCTGAACTAAACGCTTCGTCTACTGCATCTTTTTTGGCGCGAGCAATAGGTTACTTCCTATAAACAGGCAGTGAGACCCTCTGTCTTTCTATATTCTATATTTTTTTAAATGTAAAAGTTGAACAGTAAACAAAGCATAGCAATTTGCATAGCAATCAGCAACGCTAAACTATGTAAGCAAATTGTTACAATATCTTTTTTTTTTAAGAAATGAACTGTATAGAATTGCTCATACAAGTAAATCATACGTATATTTTGTGCAATACTATAGTTTCAATCTCCAAAAGTTGTCCTGCTTGATTCAGGACCAAATGAAGAATTCAAAGCATGACATTCCACTGGTTTTGGTTACACTCCCACAGTCAACACAAAAGCAGTAATCCTCATTAGCAAGTCCAATTTGTAACCTCTTTTTTTTTCTAGTAACACTGAGAAGTATTCTTACTCTAAGAAGATTATCTGCTTTGCCAAATGCCTGAGGATAATAAAGAAAAAAGTCAATGGTGTGTGGTTTAAGCATCATATGTTGTAAAGTAGCAGAAAGCTCAAACAGAGAAAAGCTTTGCTGACTCATACCAAATGCAATTATGTAAACCAAACACCATATGGAAAAAAGAGGAAAATAAATATACACTGGACAACTTTGATGTTACAAGGTGTACAAACCGACCCTCAGTCTTTATGAGCATGTAACCAAAAATGTAAGACACCCAAGTGACTTGAAGTGTAATCAGTTGACGAAATGATCCTCTTGGCCTTTAAACTGGGTGGCTGAAATGTGTTAACTCTAATCAAGAACCTCAAGAGTCAGCTCCTTATTAATTGTTTAAGGAACCATTAAAGATTTATTTAGTTTTCAATCCAGACCACTCCTGTCATAAAGCGTCAGGGTTCATTCACAGAGTCAAGAACCCTGCAGGTGAGAGGTGAGGCAATAATGAGGAAGGTGGGCTCTTTGGTGCCAAGCTGTCAAAACACAAAGAAAGGAGCAGCTCAGAGAACATAAGAAAATAAACGAGAGGACAAGAATATCTCAAGTCATCAGACGAGCAAAATGACAAACATTGGTAAAGTCGGGACAATGTGCATGTGCCCCTAATCAAAACAGGATTGTCTGCAGATTTTTAGGAGGGACTACAGAAATGTGTGGAAAGGGGGGGCGGACTTTGGAAGGTGGGTGGTTTTGGGGCATGCAGGGGGAGGAGGTCCAGCAGCAATATTTGCCAAAAACACTGCACGTGAAAATTCAAGATAGGAATTCAGCTCTCCCCATGGGAGCCAGCTTACAAGTGTAACGCTAGACTGGAAATATTTACAGTGGGATGGGGCTCGTGGTGCAAAAAAAAAGACAAGTGACGAAGGACAATATTTTTGCGTAGGCCTCGGAGACGAGGGAAACCGGGAAGCGTGTTTCTCCTGGCGTGGCAGAGGGAGGCGAGGAGTGTTTTTTTGTTGATTGGAGTTGGAGCCAGTATGGCCTGCCATGGTTGGGAGGACAGTTTCATTCACTTGAGAATTACTTTTACCATGAGGTCAGTTGGGTGGTTCTGATAGCATGCGGACCTGGTGTTTTTAATATAATGAGAGGTACAGGCACATTTCTACAATCGCAAAATGTTAAGTCTTGAAAACTTGTGTGCTGCTGTAAATGGGCAGACTTGAAGACTACAGTGGGGCCTTGGGTGACCCCATTTATGAAATCTTCAAGAAACAAACTGTAGCACAGAGTGAGACATCACCCTGGTGGCGACAAATGTTTGAACGAAAAGGGTGCACAACACAACATGTAGACAGATAATACTCACGTGCATATATTATTTATCCTCAGTGAAAATCAACTAATATTTGTGCAGTTTGCTGAGTCACAGTGCGGTGAGAACAGCAGCTCACTGTTGAGCTTTTTTATAACTTTGTCTAATGTAGTGGGAGCAAATAATGAATAAGATTTCCCCCCAAATAATTTGAGCAACTTTGTCACTTAAACAATTGCATAATAAATTGTGAAAAAGAAGTAGCTGCCAAATTCCAACAGTCTAGTGACCCTTTTACATCTGACGGATTGTTCATCTGACGTGTTCCTTGAAAGACACAGTAAATTATCAATTACCTTCTTTCTACTTTCCCCAAATGGATCTCTTGTGTGTTCAGTCACTACTGGCAAAGAGAGAAGTGGAATAAGATCCCGGTAGACAGTTTAGATCATTTCTAAACAGCAGCAGTTATTTTTAGTATTTATTAGGTGAACTGACAGCTTTTTTCGACAAGCGTCCTGACCTAAGCCCCCCCCCCCCCCCCCCCCGCCCCCACTTACGCATCACACTGCCAGACCCTGACAATAAATTGAGAGCTTCTCCATGCCTTAGTTTTTTACGCTTATCGAATAATCATATGCGGCCTCTCATTCTCATTTGTCACCCATGATCACAAACGCAAATGTCATATATACTTTCGAACAGCAGTCTCCTTGAGATATATTAGTTTTGAACTCATGTATGAAAATAGCTCCCAGAGGGAATTAGCTTCTATCTGTCCTCATATACATCTAATCTTAGATCATTCCGGATAAGGGAGGTCATCTATTCTCCCTGTTCACCGAACCAGACAAAATAAGCAGTTAGTTTGAGAACATTAAGAATGATTTGCTATTTGTAGAAATAAAGCATGTGTGTCCTGAGATATGAAAATACATTGTGTGCTTACACCTGTGTGTGCAAGTGCAACTAACTTTCTGCAAATGTTAGGGCAAGACAAGTTTCTTTAAATATCTCTAATCATAAAGTCCCCTTAAAGGGCTTCCCAAACCGAGAGTTGACAAAAATTCCTGGAGAGGGATCCCGCTTCCAGCATGATCAAGTTGTAAAGGCCTCTATACAAGACACAACAATAAAATACCACCCACAGATGCGAAACACTTTGACAGATGTGTGAAAACAGTCAAAGAGTAACACTTAGTAACATTTGCACATGTTGCGCCTGCTCCTAATCAGCGGTAAGCCCAGGGAGGTATTTTGTCAACCCGCAACCACACACACATACATCACAATGCTTCCTGTTGCTGTAAATCTACATGGACAGCTGACCTATTTGCATGGACATACTTCCGATGACAGTACTCCTGGCCATCATGAGATCTTGCACAAGAAGGAGATTCCAAAGGCAGTGTCTTTGCATCATAATAAAGCATTGTTTTGTCATTGATATGGGTCAATGTCAGCTGTCCCTCCAGGCCCCCTTTTTCTGCACATGAGATAATTGAGGACACGCAAACACTGTCAGCACGGTTAGTGATTAGCAGGGAAAATTTTCTCGCAGATTGTAAAAGGCAATCCTGCCTGTTCCCCCTCTTAACCTGTTAACTCAGAACATGTTGGGCCTGCTCGGCCCCCGTGTTCCTCTCTGCTCCTCCAAAAACACGGCCTTCCTGCTCTGTAACAGCTGCAGAGCAATATTAAGGGCCACATGTATTGCTAAATACTCCCCATTGACTGAGAGAAAGTGTTCACATGAGAGTCTCAAAATTGCAGCAAATAATTTCCGATGCTGCACAGAGGATCATTTTGGTGTTGGAATCGCTCTTCTGGCAATGACGAGGGAAGGAGAGGTTTTCGGTCCAGCAGGATACAAAAACTATTGGAAGTACTTTACGGGTAATGACTCCGTGGTGGGACAAATCTAACTAGTCTAAGAGCTGAACTGTAGATGTACCTAGGAAGACATATTGTCATCACATAAAGCTGGAAAAGAAAAAAGACTTTTGGATGAATCGTATTATGGAATATTAAATTCCAATTTCCCTTTCCTCTCCCTGCAGAAACCACTGTGCCTATGTGGTCCAGAGGAACATCACGTGCACGATGCAGGATGGAGTCGCCACATACGTCAAGGCTGAGTACACAATCAAATGCATCTGGGGGCAGAAGTGCCCTGTTATCATGTACGTTGACACGCAAATGTCCCTGTCAAAGAAAAATGTGCTGAGTAACATTACATCCATTACCTTACATGAGAGAGTGACAAAAAAGCTTGAGTTTGTACTGCATCAAGGCTGCCCTCTGCTGTCAAAAAACTATTCAGAAGGCAGAGGAATATTGACTACTGTACAGTTCACGGACTATTGAATGCTAGTCTCAATTGTATACAACTCGTCCCTATATATACAAGGGACAAGTTACAAGTGTGTGTGTATATATATATATATATATATATATATATATATATATATATATATATATATATATATATATATATATATATATATATATATACACAAACACATATATACATATATGCATACATATATAATATACATAATATATATGTATATAAAATATAATATATATAGTGTTTGTAAATAATATACACCAACATTGAATAAATTAGGAGGAAAAGCGGTATCTGACTCCGCATGCATATTGTTCGTGAGTAAGACTTTGCCCAAAAAGGCTCATTTGTAATAACATTCTGTATCTCACAGGGGAAATTAAAGGAGTGGGTTTTCCCTCCCAAAAAGATGACTCACATCAGTGTGTGTGTGGGGGGATATGTGTGTGCAAGTGTGTGATAAGACAATATTGAATCCAAATCAAACGATCAAAAAGAAATTCAATCTTAACAAAAGGTAACACTAGCTTCCAATAAGGACTCTGGTTCAATCTCTTAGTCCTAAAGCCACATCATTTACATTACACTTCTGACTAATCTCTTGATCTCCCCCTTAATCCGTGTTTAATCCCACAGACAGTGACTACATCCTGTTATCTTTGCCATGCCCTTCTCGTCTTTCTGTCCTCCCCTGACTCGCCTGCAATAATTAGTTGAAACAAAGACTGAATTAGTAGTCTGAAACGACAAGACAACATAAATAATGCCTGAAGGTGAACTTGTTTCTCCTTTTAGGTACAGGACATTCCACAAACCAACATACAAAGTGGGTTATAAAACGGTGACTGAGCTGGAGTGGAGATGTTGCCCCGGTTACTCTGGAGACAACTGTTATGATGGACCCACCTCACTGCCTGACGTGACACCTCCTTTCAAGGGAGCAGCTTTGCCCCATCGCCCTGGGATTACGGGGGTTCCCCAGGGTCCTCGAGTCCCCGTTGACCAGAAACCTGGAGGAGCACAGCTGGAGCCAGGCAAACCTTACCCCGACCTACATGATCACAGACCGATACCCAGTGGACAGCTGCCTGTCGGAAATGGAAAACCAAATACTGGTGAGAATGAATAAGGATTAAATAACGTTTGTGCTTTCGCATCTGACCCACTTTCGTCTACTGTTCTTTCATGAATGGAAATACAGGTAACAAATTTGGGATTTCTGGAGTGAGTGGCGAACGTTTGGACCACATGGAGGACGATCTACGGCGCCTCACTTTGGGTCTCAACACTCTCAATGGGGCGGTGGCCGGCCTCGAGGAGCGACTGCGCACGTCTCTTCGGGAAGACACCAACAAGATCCTGGTGTCGCTGCTGCCCGGCACGCCACGCAGGCCGGACTCGGCCATGGGATTTGGGACGCTCCCAATAGGGACTCCGGGCGTACTGGGAGGGGAGGAAAGCTTCAATGGATTTGGAGATCTTGCTGGGAGGGTGACAGAAGTCAAAGATGAGCTACGAGCCAAGACTCACATTTTAGAGGAGATTCAGGTTCGTGCCACGTGTTGAATAGTTTAACATTACTATACCTTTCCTCGATCTCATTGAAATGTATGCCTCTTTAGGGAATGGTCTTGGGCCATGACGGGCAGCTCAAGAGACTGCTGGAAGGAGCAAGAGGCAGGCCCATCCCTGGGCCCGGTTCAATTCACCTGGACAGCATCCTCCAGGACAAGCTGGCTGGGATCCAGGCTGAGATCCTGGATGGATTTGAACAGCGACTCTCTCGTCTTGAGAACCAGTGCGAGGAGAAGATCGGGGATGTGCAGAGACAGTGTCACAGGGAGCACATGGATGGCCAAGAGCAGATGCAGCAGTCACTTGATGGGAGAGAAACTGGACTGAGGGCGGAGTTGGGCTCTTTGCAGGCTCAGATCCAAGGCCTAACGCTCACAGAGAGCTGCTGTGGACAGGTAATGGAAAAAGAAATAGTCACATTCCAAATTAATGTTTGATATGAATGTCCTTGATTTTATGTGCAGGATGTCCACATACCTTACTGGAGTTACATCTGATAATTAAAGAATATATACATTCCTTAATTGTTTTCTTGACAAGACAAAAATATTAGATGCAAATTCAAAAGGTTTTTGACAATCTAAACAGTGTTTGATCATTGCAGGTGAACAGCCTCTCTCAGCGTGTGCTGCTCCTGGAGGAGTCCGTTAAAGGTCTCACAGAATCACAGCGACAGCTTCAATCAGCACTCAGGGAGCAGAACATCCACGTAGAGACGTTGATTGAGACCCGCTTGGTGGACCTGGAAGGCCGCTTAAATTCCACGGTGAGTGAAGCGGATGGCGTGTCGAGGTTGCCCGGTGGCCTAGATGGCTTCAAGAACATGCTGGAGGACAAGTTGAAGACCCTGGAGGAAAGGGTGATTGTGGCTGTGGAGGAGCTGAGCAATGCCACGGCACCAGCGCTGTTGGAGGGCCAGGTGGTGCCACCACGGGAAACAGATATGGAGTCTGTGAGGAGAAGATTACATGGAAATCTGGACGGCATTGAAAAACGCCTAGTTGACCTGGAGCTCCTCTGCACCTCCTGCTCACCTTCTACTCCTCCAGCAGGGGGTGTCAGAGTTAGTGAAGCGGAGGGGGAGTGTGAGGACATGGAGAATAAGATGACAAATCGTCTGGACTTTCATTCAGACCAGCTGGACCACCTGAACAGTACACTGAAGAACCTACTCTTGCGGATAGCCCAGGAAGAGGCAGGCCAGTCCGTCTATGGCGAGATCACCCTTCTGAAGGTCAACATCAACTCTGTGAACCGCACTCTCAAGGGACTAAAGGACTCTATTCGTTTGATAGCAAGTGAAGTGGGCCATGCCAATTCCACATGGGAAGAGCGGGAACAGCAGCTCGTCAACCAGGTGCAGGGAATCACCAAACTAGTGGGCCACCAAGCCTCTCTCCTTGGGGCCGGAGAGAGGCGTCTGGCCCAGCTGAAGGGAGAACTCGTGGCCTTGAAGAGACAGCTCACCGGCGGGCTTCAAGGCTGCCGGACCACGGCAAAAGAAGTTCAGAAGGAGGTGAAAGACGTTGATAGCAGAGTGAGCCATGTGGAGGGCCAGTGCAGAAGTTTAGGGGAGCTGGCTGAGCACTTGGAGAGGATCAGGGCCGAACTTGAGAGACACTCGGACTCCTACCTAGCTGAGGTGAACGGTGCGGTTGACGTCCATTCAGAGCAGCTAGCTGAGCTGAAAGGGGAAGTCAGAGACAATGTGCCAAAGCAGGGAGCAAACCCAACAGTAGACCAGTAGCATCTGAACCACAATGGCTTGAAAAGAACCAATGTTTTCTGCCTCTCCCCATACATGCAAAATAATCGGAGCGGTGAGAGCAATTTTTTGTAAGCCTGCCTCTGCAGTGCCTCCAGATGACCTGCTTATGAGAAGAAGCACACACATTTCCAAGACATACCGATTTCTGTGGCGCTGGACCATGTTTTAATCTCCAGGGCATTTGGCTACAACGTTTCTCATCATTTTAACTTATATGAAGTGCATATTGTTCAAACTATTGTTATCATATGTTTGTATGAGACGTGTGAGAATGCTAAACAAAATGGGCAACCTGGGACTAATAAGTTGCACCCAATATCGGCTGTGTTGACAATTGTGTGGTCTTTATATCAGTGTGGTTGCTATTTACATATCTGTAAACATCTGATTGTACACGTTAAAAATATCCATTTTTTCCAGTGGCAGTTGTATGAATTTGTTTATGATTGCTTCAAGGCTTTAGTGAACTTCTGCAATGTACTATAAAGATGGGAGACAACTCATTATTGTCTGAGAAATAAAATCCCAAACTCCCCAGCGTTGTGCAGCTTTACGAACATTGAAGCGTGTAAGTGTTATTGTCTGATTAATGAGGGTAATAACAGCAAGCAAAATGTGGGCTGTAGTTACGCTATTTAACTCATTATAATTTTATCCATCCCCAAGGCCAACAGTTGAGGGACAAAGCAGAAATTCGGTTCATATTAGATTTTAAGGTTTTGTTATGGGATGTTTTGCCATGTCTTATTATGATTTTATTAAGGAGCAATGTTAACGCTAAATAGTCTTGCATTATCTCTTTGCATGAATGGAAACAGGGTATTCATTGATCGGCATTTATGAATGTACGTGTGTATGTACCACAATATAGACCACTAGAATGCATATTAGTAGTAGCATGGTGACTTGAGATACGAGGGGTCCGACTGGCAAGTTTTTACATGAGATACGAGATACTTTACGTTCGTCCGTCCGTCGAGTCACAAACATAGTCATGGGACGTACTGTACTCGTTTCAAGGCACCAGTGGATCGTATGAGAGTTGTGTTGCTTATCAAAGTACAGAGCGAGTCTTAACACCTGGTTTAGTGACCTTGGATGTTGTTTCCACTCACAAAACAAAAACATGAAGCTCAATTTCCAGGCAGTTCCATGACCAGGATAATGAGCCAAGATTTGGATTGACTACGGCTGCTGGTTCTCAGGAATAGGTTCAATGCACAGAACAGTTAACAAACATGGCTACAGAGATATAGCCGGTCAATCGTACTACCGATACAAATTGTAAAAAATATGCATAATTACTATATAAATTAAAGTTGTATATACAGACAGCATACATTATATTTCTTTGTACAAATGTATATTTTATGGCTACAGGACTGTGTGTGACTAAAAGTTTGTCGGAGCGCATTTCCTTTCACTCTTTCTTGCAAAAATGCTTCGAACAAGTCACACTCTGATGACCTCCATCTCCTGTGCACAGCCCTTCAGGTCACATTTTCATCTCCGCTCTGGCTAGGCCAATCCAAATCTCCAATTTACCTCCACAGGAATTGTTGCTGATTTTGACACTTGGGTTGTTGGGTCATAACAAAAGATGAATTATATATATTCATTTTATTCCACCCGCATTTATCCAGCTAAGGTATAGAATTTAAGAGCATATTTTTGCAATGCCAACCCGCTGCAGACAGCCGAGTTAAACAAAGCAAAGATAAAAACATAATAATTTGAATACAATCAATACAATGTAATATTCTCATATATTCACATGAACTACTTGACATCATAGCATATTGTGAATAAAAGGTTCAGAACTAGCACTGCCACCGGTACTCACGTCGTAACACATTTTCAGTATCACTAAATTACAAAATCCATCATTAACTAATCAATAATATTGGAATGAATGAGGTAAGTTTAATTATTTGTTGCAGTGTTCCAATCATTTGTGGCAAAAATTGAAAAGACAGTCGACCAAGTGATCTGGATGATCAGCTCTCAAGTGTCTCATGAATGTGGACGATTAGATTTTATGGTTATGGAGGTCAGCTTCTTTGTGGTTTTGCTAATGTTCAAACATTTACATCTTATTAGATGTAAGAAGATGATTCACAGTACAGTTGACATTTAACAATGCAATTGGACGAACATCTGCCCAGATTAAGTAATTGAGTTCATTGAATACAAACATGACGTTTCCTTGTGCGAAAATCAGATCGCTTTGCCAAACATGTCGCTCACAAGATTGTAGTCACAGGGTGCGGTCACATGACGGTCATGAGGTAAAGGCATGGAGGATATTAGAGTGTTAGAAGAGTCAGAGGTTAGGTGGAGCCATAAAATGAACAATTGGAGGAGAGCGTTTGACCTGCCAACACAAGTGCATTGTCAGCTGGTCTTCTGTTTAGCATCAGGACATTGTCTCCGAGAAGTTCTCTTGAATAGAGAAGGGCGTGATCAAAACTGAACACTGGATCAAAAATTCTAATCGGGAGTCTTTGGCTTGAGATGTATGCGACTTCTTATAAAAATTTATCAGTATTCAGCTTTTGGGTGGAAGTTCAGGATGAACCTAATATTCACATTAAACTTCCCAGGTCACTTTACTTTGACCTTCCCTGAACTTTTCAATGTGCATTCCAACAGCTCAGTGTTGTTAGGACTTCTTGCGCAATTTGCTAGTCTCTCACAAGGAGTCAAAATTTCCAAATACTACTACTTTTGTCTCCATTCTGTTGCAACATGTTGATGACACATCAACACACTCAGCTCAGTGGGAGTCAGTGGCAATTTCCCGTTTGAAGCCTCTCAGTGGCGAGATGCTATTGTTCAATTGCAATGTGTCATAGCTTGATTTTATGATGTCAAATTTTGAACAGCATCATGAAGAGGATACCCAATCTAAATCGACCGGGACGTTTAAAAGTTTAAAATTGAAAATAAGTTTAGATTGTTTTACAGTGTATCACAATACAAATTCTTATTCAAACTTTTTAACCGCCCCCTCCGCCTTTTTAACTACAAGGAGTTTCCAAACACACACACACGCAATGAATGAGAGCAGCTTTCACAGCGAGTAAGGAGAGAAAGTGTGCAGACAGAACGGCTTGCTGAGGAGGAACACTGGCACTGATTGGCAGAGATGTGACAAGGGCAGGCCCGCCAGAAGACATAAGGATGGGCAGTCAGTCAGACAGTCACTGCAAGCAAGTGAAAGACGAAGCACATGTTTTTACAAGGGAAAGCAGGCCAGAGTCACAACAAAGCTGTGCAAGGTTTACACGTTTCTGCCTCCTCGCACAGAAGGTGGCGTTAAAAGTGTCACTCGAGGTGCTGTGCAACCCTGTATTTTTTGTGACCTGATGAAAAATCACACTAAAAGTGGAAAACCAATGAGATAAACCTCGAGGTAGCTTGAATGAAACCGTATGCATTTGATGTTAACTTTTTTTTGCTTTGACTTGCAAGTTCAGATTTGCGAATTCACTGAATTCAATTAGTGAACATTCATTGATTCATCTTCCGTATCACTTTATCCTCACGAGGGTCGTGGGTGTGCTGGACCCTATCCCAGTAGTCTTCACACAACTATTCACACACACACACACACTCACAGAAAATTTGGAATGGTCAATTGGCCTACCATTCATGTTTTGGGAATTTGGGAGGAAACCAGAGTATCCGGAGAAAACCCACGCAGGAACTGGTGAACATGCAAACTCCAAACAGGAAGGCCGGAGCCAGAATCAAAACCACTATCTCAGAACTGTGAGGCGGACATGCTAATCGGTGCTGTACAATAGTCACCCAGGTGTTGGTTAACTAACCACTGTAGCACAGCAACGCCGGCCCATATATACAACCGAAAACAGCAATTACATGCCAACATCAGAATTAATAGTGGCAGTTTAGAACCATTTAGGATATTTGTACACAAACGGTGGAGCAACGCAAGTAGACATCATTTAACAATATTCACAGGAATGTACGAATACGGTCTATGAAAAATTATTGATACTGGAATGTACATACTGTATGGATGATATAGCCTAGGGTGCGGACTCGGTCCTCTAATCTCTATTCGTTACTTGTGGCAACGTTAGTGAATGAATTCTGAGTGGATCTGTCATTTCTGGGGGTTCGGGGTGGGGGTAATGTACTATTTCCTGGAAAATAAATAAAAATTTCCCTAAATAGTAATAATAATGCATTGGATTTATATTGCGTTTTTCGATAGGCCAACGATAAAATTTGGGTCGGTTATTATTGCACAGTTCGATGTTGCAAAATACCGATAAATTAGTCATCGCGGCTGCCGTAAAGAAGAAGATGAAAGAAATGAAGGAAATGACAAAGACGAAGGCAATGAAGAAGGTGAAGAAGAAAGCCAAGAAAGAGACGAAGAAGCCCATTTGCTGTCAGTAGATGCACGCGACAAAATATTTTTATGTTTCTCACACACACACGCACACACACGCACACACACAATTTCCTGTAAGGCACTGTTCCCTTACTCAAACCTCTGATTTAACCAGATATGAGCGAATGGCCCCTTCAGTGCATGATGTCAGAGCTTCATATGAAAGGTACACACAAAGCTAAAAATTGTCACAAGCTAAAGGGCATATATCTGTGTGTACGTGCAAGCACTGAGGAGAGACACACAAACAACCATAAGCTCCCAAACTAACAGAAGAGGAAGCACGGGTGAAGAGAGACACTGATCTAATTCTGCACCAGTGAAGGCCACAAATCCAATTGTTCCCAATCTGTTTCCTGATGCAGATTTCGGTTTAAGGCTCTCTGTAGAGTGATGTGTACCAGGTCAGACACACAAGCAGCAGAGGCGCCTTCAATGACATCATAACCAATCAGTGGCAAGCTACTTGGATGCATTATCAACAGAGATCTATGCTTGTGTGTCTGTACATACACACATTCATACACACAAAAAAATGCCACTTTGAACTAATGTAGTGAGGAGGAGGAGGACATTAAAGTGGCCATCAAAGGGAATTTAAGTGAAGGCAATAAGGTCGTCCGTTCCTGTCAATGAGGTGTTCCTTGTTCATTTTTCAAGGCTTAGGCAAGCCTACCTGCGTTGGTCTATTTATTAAAGCCCAGATTATAAAATGACACGTGATTTGCTGCATGTCGGATGTTCGTAACAACCCAATCCACATCGAAGCCGCTAAAGAATTCAATGAGTTATGGTCTCTGCAGCTAGATCGTAAAAAGAAACATGCAAGCTCACTCATCCAGCAATCGCCTAGGAAAAAGATTGGAAAAACCCCTAAATTCTACCGAAAGTCTCTTACCGGAAGTTGCGCATGTTTTTCTCCAAGAGAGCCATGAGGAATAAGGTGCCTAGCTCGGCTTATTAGGGGGGTGGTCTTTCCAGGGCTGAAGTTGACTGAGGCTCCTTTGTTGATTCCCGTTAGAAATTTATGATTCACTGATCACTTTTACATGCTCACTTGAATCATTTATATCACCACCATTTCTTGCACAGCTCTAATAAAGATACATGCCAAGAGACTTGAAGAGCTCGCCTGCTTGCGTGAGTGATGGCCAAGTGGCAGTGGTCTCAGCATACCAAAGAGTTTTATTGCCAGGACACCATTAATGTGGATACTCCAGCTACTCTGCATCAATCTTGGGCACGCACTGGATGATTTTCGCAAATGTCAAGTTTCCAATGAGTGGGATATGTTGTCGGGTAGACTAAATGAGAGGGAAAAGAAAGGGGGAAGCAGTTGTGGCTATATTCTGTGTAGTTTGATCCCCCTGATGGACTACTAAGCTTTCTCTCTGCTTGTTGCACTACAGGGTTCTAGTTTTCAGGCTCCTTCCGAGAAATAACATTAGAATCCAAACAAGGTCATTTTAGAGCAGCAACCAAACTCAAGTTGATCTTGTCACTAGCCAAGACTAAAAATTGAGCCCTTTCACTGTATGGCCTGTGATTTGCTTAAGCCCCAACGCAAACTCTTCAGTGGCCAACCAGCGTACATGCTCACGTTTGCAGTGAAATGTAACCATCATATGAGTGATACCGCATTTTCCGCACTATAAGGCGCACCTAAAAACCTCCAATTTTCTCAAAAGTCGACACCGCGCCTTATAATCAGGTGCGCCTTATATGTGGACCAATATTGAGCCACTACAGCAGGCGTGTCCAAAGACCGGCCCGCAGGCCAAAGGTATATATATTATATATGGACAAAGTTTTAAAATGGGCCATTCATGGAAGGTGCGCCTTATAATCCGATGCACCTTATAGTGCGGAAAATACGGTACTTAAAAATGGAGTCACCAACCACATTGGGGTGGCTCGGCCATCGCCAGTAAACGATGAGCGGTGCGGAACATAAAGACAGAGACGCTGCATCTTTACAAGTTTTTTTTATTGGTGTACTTCGACAATAACGATGGTATAAAAGAAAATCCCCATCATACAAATTTCTATAATCAAAAGATAAATATGCCAATACACAAACAGATCCACGTAAGGCTGACATCAACTTTTGACAAGTGGTTTAAAGTGACTCTAATTCAGGGACCATGTCCCTCTCTTTACAGTCAGGGACAATATCAAGTCAATAATTTACTCATTAATAATTCAGTGGAGTCTGTTTCTTGTCATTATTGGTTCAAATTCATAGAAAATGAATCATTGGATATTTTGGAGCAGATTACGTCGCTGGTTTGGGTGCCAGTATTTTTGTCGCATTTAAAGCACATGGTGTTTTTGGCAGACGTCTTTGCAGCCTTACAGTGACGCCCACACATTTACACTCCAACTGCCGTCACCCTTGGAGATGTCACGAGCAGAAAAAAATACAAAGGCAGGTGCCCACTTCTGCCGTGACACATTACGTCAATACCAGCATCTTAAGTGAGGGAGGCCACTTGAATGTAGAACACATCTGCAAATGTGAGAGGAATCAAAATTTGGGGAAGCGAGGATACTGAACTTTTTTTTAGGTTAAAAAAAAGGATGTGCTGGGAAGCAGAGATGCAAAGACATTGATGTCCTCACTATGTAAGCTTCACTTGAATGGCACCCGTACCAGCCAAACCCACTCCAAATCCTTGTTCTTTATGCTACCATCTGTAGTAAATTTAAGACCTTATAGATTTTCTAAAACACTACACACAACAATATTTACAATGGATAACTTGATATGCACTTATCGAAATTTAAATATTTTGCTTGTAAAAAAAAAAAAAAAAAAAATTTGAGTGAAAAACACTGCAATAAATTAATAAGCTTTTAAGGCTGCCAGTTTTATCAGATGCCAAGTATGGTTCCTTCATTTAAACCAGCATAGAATGGATTAGAACAGGTGAGGTTATGGTATCATGAGCAGCAGGCTCCATCTTTGCCTGAACTGAGACCAGTTACAATATATATATATATATATATATATATATATATATATATATATATATATATATATATATATATATATATATATAAATAATAGAAGAGGTACTTGACTGGCCAGCATGCTCCTATCACCAACTGAAAGACAATCAATTTCCTGTTTTGGACAAAAGCATGAGAGTGCAGACTGATTCATAATTTTACAAGCCAGTCTAACTGTCATGGGAGGAAAAAAAAAATCATTTTTAATTCATCAGATGAAGCTGCTTGTTGTACATTATTGAAAATGAAGCCCAATACTGACTTTACACTGACAAATCAGGTCTCTTCATATAGCGAGCACCATTCGTGTCAAATCCTCATGTGAATGCTCCTAACCTTAACCATTTGGTTCTTTCTATATGTCCATTGAGCTTTTAATTTAAAGCAATGATAAAGTAAAACGTATACAGTGTTTCATGTATAAGTGTCAAGAAAATAAAGAACCTGCCGAGTTTCACTACCAGGCCCCTATAAATCATTATCAGTGCAGGAAAAGAAAACTACAAAATCTCAACTCTAGAAAGAGTGCAGTTCCACCTCTGGAGGGTTCCGCCATTTCACTCAAACACGCATGAAGAAGCTTTTGTCCTTTACACAAATTCTGTGACTATCCACGACTGCCACTGAGCATCTCTTCATAGTTTGGTTCGGAGGTAAATACGACGCTGAATCAGAACAAACAATCTCCTGATGGTTGAATACAGTAGAAGAAAACACATTTCCACATGTTGCCCCAAAACAAGCAAGCACAGTGAAAACTTGGTTTTCCTATGTCCTGGTATATGTTAAGTATTTTTGACCATTTTCTACGCATTGTTAAGTTAAGTTGTGTGGCTTATTTGACAGCAAGGCGTATTCCACCAAGTTAGGTTTCAGTAACAAATCAGTAGCATTAACCCTCATGGTCCGCTCTCCAAAATCTAGAAAACATCTCCTGCCAAAAGCCAGACTTTCAAAATAAAAATACAAAGACACAGTATGACAGTCGAACCACACTTTCTTGAGAAACATTAAGGAACAGTCGTGCTAAAAAAAAAAGACAAGCGCAGAACAGAATAAATACGCCACCAAAGGGCCAAATTAAGCATGGTGAAACATCTTAAACTGTTGCACTTATGTTTTGAAGGCCTGATTTTTGACAGGATGTTATGCCATTAGTTTTGCCCCAACTTGTTATTGTTTTGAGTAGTTAATTAAAGCTTGATATTGACGAATGCTCCTTGCCATCAGTTAAAGTTTCATAAAAAAAACGAGTAACACGACAATCCAATAAAGGACAACCTTTCTCGTTGTAAACATTAAACCTGTTGAAAAGTTCATTCAGCCGCTTCATGAGTCATTTTGATTTACAGTTTCACATTGTTTTAGGATATAACGCAGAAGATATTTACTTACTCGAGAGATGATATTTCCTGTGGGAAATCTAGTTTTGGATTTTATGGGATTAAATTTTAGTCAAACTTTCTGGAATGGATTCATGAAAACCAAGGTTTGACTGAACTGCCAAATAGATTTTTTCCCTTCATTTTTAGATGAAGGAAGAGTTGTAGTTTTACATCTACAACTGGGATTAGTTTATAAGAATGATCTGACTGTTGGAAATGGAAGCCCCATGTTCTTGGAATAGTTTTGAAAAAGGGCATGGGAAACTTCTGCGAGAGAAGCTATCAAGCAGGTCAGCGCCATTAACACTCTAAAAGGAGGTGCTCAATGAAAGCCATGAGGAGCTTACACGCTTTCTTGCTCTTCCAGCGGTTGTCACACAAAATGGCGTCCTCAGACGTGTCTGCCGAGCAAATCAACACACACCATCTTAAACGGGTCCCGGTCTACTTGGTCAGACCTTGCGTCTGGATGAAATAAAGCTGCTCCCAGGTTTAAACACAGGATCCGAACCACACAACCCCCACACAAATACACATGACTACAAGATTCAGTGCGTCTAACACGGCCTGTCATACATCTTGTCATAATCAGCACACATCAAACGGCAGAAATTAGAATAACAAAAACAATTACAGAAAATAATCCATAAGGGATCAAATAAATAAAAAGAGGTCCAGCCTCACTGTGGGAACAACAATAATTCATCGCCCACCCTCCCCCCACAAAATAACACACATACATCTTAAATGCATACAAGGTGATATGAGTGAAATGGAGTAGCTTCGTGACGAGACGGCAGCCAGTGAGAGCGTATCTGTGTGTGTGTGTTTTTTTTTAAATGTTTAGATTGAGATGGTCAATTCAGAGCACACTTAAATCAAACAAGGGCAATTACTTGACAGCTGTGTACTCGTAGAACATCAGCGATGTTCGACTCGCATGCTGCTCGACAACACAACCTGACAGGGTTGGTCATCGACGGTATACAAGCTGACGCCTTAAATATTCAGATCTGCGTGAAAGAGGATTTTACTTTTAAAATAATATTACTGAAGGCAGGCATCAATACATTACTAAAGTTTTACAGTGTGTGTGGGGGGGGGGGTACACTATGCAATCGGACAAATAAATCAAAAGCTTCTGTAAACACCATCTGGACAGTGACAGCAATCAAGTGTGATCTAGTTAGATCATGAAAACTGAGGCGATCACAAAAAAACAAAAAAAACCAAACGGCCTGTGATTACGCCCGGCAAACAAAATGGGGTCTGAAGACAATCCTGTCACTCCGACTCTGATGACACGACAACTTGATCCATCCAAGCCATTTGCATAGGCTCTCCCTCGCTAGCACACTCCCAGACAAGCACACGGTCATGCAGAGGTTCTGAGAAGACGCCCTTTTTTCATCGGGTGGCGTGTTGACTTAGCCAAAGGTGCGCTGACCGCAACCTTTGCATACGCAGTCTTTCCGCCTCCGTAGTCCAATGCGAGTATACGCTAGCACCTGGGCTATTGCATCTGTATCATGAGGCAGTCAGGCCCAAAGTCATCTGTGTGATATTACAGCTTATTGCTAACAGGACAAGCAACGCTTTCCCACCTCCAGCCACTCCCTCGCTGGCAGCCACGTACACCCAAAGCAACAACGCAAACACAAATATCACAGTCTTCAAATGGTACGTTCACAGGGTAAAATATAGCTGTAAGAAATTAGCAAGGTATTTAGTATATACTCTAAATTTAGCGTAAACTATCTCACATATAGATGATTGAAAACACTCTTCATAGTTCTCTTCATTTGTAGATTTTGGCATACCTTTTGCAGAACCAGCTGCAAGCTTCCATGTGGTAAAAGGTGTGTGTGTCTGTGTGTGAGCGCGCGCTCGCAGATGTGTGTGTGTGTTTGTGCATGCAAATGTTTTCACAGGACTACTGCATTCATGTAAGGAGTAAGAAGTGCAAAAGCAAAATAATAGACCACGTCATCACGTTTTAAGTCAAACTGCTGCGCACGTGCAAGAGTGGCAAGTGTGTCTCATGGCCTACTTTATCGAACTAATGTAAACTGAAGTGCAGGGATGAGTTAATCGCAGACTCAATGAAGGAAATTAATGACTTGATGGGTGTTGAAGGCCAAAATGGTGCAAAAGGCATGTGGACACTGAAGACTAGATAATCCCAGATGAGTGAAGTGGTGGACTGTGGCACAAACAAGTGCAGCGTTTATCCTTATTTTCATGTATGATTTAGCCAATGCGTATTTTGAGTCTCCGTATTTTTTTTCTTTTTTGCATACCCACAAAAGAAACAAAGCACGAACAAACTAAAACGCTTTTCAGCAGTGCCGCAACTGGTGAGATATGGCTGATGTCCCAGAAGACTTTTGATTCCCGGGTGGTTCTCAGTCCAGCTCTGCCTACATCAGTAGTCGGCTACAGGTGCAAGATTTCTGCTCAAGCTGACCGTGATGTTGGTGTAAAGAGGCCTCTTGGACACTAGGGGGGAGTAGTTTAAGTTGTTCAGGCCATCCACTTTCTGCCTCTCCTTTGAATGGCGAAGAAGACTATACCTGCGAGAGCAATCAGACAATTCATCAGGTTGGTGGGTTTCAATGTATTTTTCTTTAACTACTATAGCGACGCCTTGTAACACCAGTGACCCAAGATTTTCGAGGTAGGGGCTGTCATTTGACGAAATCTCACTAGACAACTTTGAGATGGCTTTATGTGTTCCCAAAGATATTTCCGACAATGATTTCCAGAGATGTCGACTTTTGTTCTAGCACATCTTGAGATATTTCCCTTTTTTTTTTTTTGCTTTTGAGTTTGACCTATAAAAGCTTGTGCAATACAGATTCTGCCATGCATTGTAATTTATAGCTATGATTCAGAAAAACATTTCACCTGCAACTGAACCTCACCATAAATATATTACAACTATATTATTAAATATGATAATATTACTCATAATATTATTATATTATAAAACACGGATGTGCTACAGAGAAAAGAATAGGGGCAGAAAAGTTTACTTGCATCGCTGATTTAATAAAAATGAAAAAATGTGTTTACCAGCTTTACTACGCACATGCAAATATTCTTTACTATATGGAAAAAACAAAAGTTTATATAGCTTACTGAGGTACTTACAGCAGTGGTGAAACTCTTCTTGGTTTGCGGTGGAATGACTATTATACTGGCCCTTGGTGGCTAAGTCGTGCACACCAGAAGGAGCTTCAATAAATTAATCATGATGCACAAACTGAAGAAGATTGCGTTAAGTTTATTTCTAACGTGCAGTTTTATTCTTTTATTGTATTCTTGAAGAAAAAAAATTGGGGGTTTACTTCACCTTTTAAAAAACATTTTTTGGGGTGAGGTGGAACGGATTAATGGCATTTCCAATCATTTCAATGGAGAAAGATGATCTGAGATATTAGTGTAGTCATGGAGCGAATTAAACTCATATTTCAAGGCAATGTATTGCTAGGGTAAAATGGACAAATAACATTTACAAACAATTTGAATGAAATGAATGCAACTTGAAATTTCCCAGTGAGGAGGACTGTCCTGAGCGATTTGAAATATGTCACATGCAAAGTCTTAAACCGACAAGTTTGAATTCCCTTCAAGTCATTGCTCGGGCTTCTCATGTGACTGGCTCACATGAGCCTAAGCTTCGTTCCAATTAGAGGGTACCAGAGCGCGTGTGAATGAGTGAGTTTAGCATGCAACGGCACTGACCTCCCCAGGAACTGGACCTCTCCACGATGGTGGTGTGGAATGGACATGTACCTCCCCAGATCTCCGTGTGGTCTGCTTACGGTGTAATTGGCAAACAGCACTCTACAAACACATTTGGTGCTCATTGATGCATAAATGCTCCGTTGGTGACACTAATTACCATATGTTCATAGTATGCCTGTCAAGACTATGCACGCAGCTTGAAACATAATACAGACAAACAAGTATAGTACACGATTGAAATTGGTAATAAAAGACCAGCGCTGTGTGTGCACAGCTGCATCTGATCAAAGCCAGTGGAAAGACAAATCTGTGTGACAAAGGTAAATGGAGAGGAAAAAAAAACAGTACATAACCAGATTAGGTGGTTCATTCAGCTCTTGGACATACTTAATGTTATATTGACAGGTTGCCGCAATTGTAGACTCTGATAGGACATGGTCTGTGTGTCTCTGTTCTTACCTGTTCCAAAGGTCATCATCCTCTCCTCCCCAGCCCCAGAACGCATTAGGAAATCCATTAATCTTATTGAACTGTCCCACTCTCAGGCCGCTCACACCGCCAAAGAACTCATTATACGGAAGCCTTTGAGGAACAATGAAACGTATATTAAATGGGTATCAAACATGAGCCGCACTTACGAGACCCCCCCCCCCCCCTCCCCCCCCCTCCCCCCCCCGAGGAGACCGTATCTGGGACTCACATGTATGAGTACTTGTCAAGCTTGACCGCAAAGTGTCTGGGCATGTCTGTGCAGCCATAGTAGTTCCTGTCATTCTCCATGAGGTGGTCCACATCATGGAAGACCAGACAGTCCCAGTCCAGATCCTTCATGGCCTCCTTGTAGCCCACATTAAACAACATGGCTCGGTTGAAGGGCTCTGTGCCGGCCTGAATGGGGGATTGAAATTATTTAAGTGACGAAGGAACACATGTGCCTGCTCATTGTGGGAGGATTTATAGCAACCTGACTAGTGGCTGTCATCCTCGTGAAATTTAAATGGAGGCCTTTGACATCGCCCACAACAAACGCATTTAGCCATAAAGGTCACATGACTGAACCCAGAAAACAGGTTGACGGACTTCCTGTGTATGCCGCCACAACTAGCATAACAAAAGGTTGATGAGAAGATGGTCAATGATGACAAATAATTACGTAAAACTCTTTTACTCCATATTGAAGGCAATTTGGACCAAATTTGATAGAGCGATATAACACTACAAGAAAGGCCATTTTTTTTCCTGACACAAGATAAGTGAAATGGATAGATGGATGGAAAAAAAACTTAATTTCTCCAGGATTTCAAATTCCTCTGTGTAGTTAGGCAAAGTATGCATCATTTTGAGAAGTCTTATCGCATTGCTAAATGTTTGGTAGTAAAGCTGGAAAATACCTGCTCGATGACATAAAATCCAAACTGGAGCCTCTGTTTCTGCAGCACTGGCACAAGATGTCTCAGGAGGATAGGAAGATGCTCGTGTCGGTTCCTGAATGGGACTAAGATTGCCACCTAAGGCAACCAAAGAGACATGACTTAACATGCAGGTGTCCTTGCAACAAGGGAAACATTTGAAATCTCATTTGTGCATAAGAAGCAAGGCAGTCTCGGTCGAAAACTGCGTTATTGTTTTTACATGGGTTTGCAGGTAGGTATTCAAACTGCATTTTGAGCTTCCTTTGAAAATGAATATTAAGCAAACAAAAGTCACATGAAGAAAAAGCACTTGTTGGCTTGTTGAGAGCCAAGCTTGTTCAATCGGAGAGTGAATGTAAAGATTTGTTTTCCGTACACTCTCGGGGCAAATTAATGAATAGAACAGACGTATGGCATGCAGGATTGCTGGTTACAAGCAAATAGTAGACCTCTTTGTTTCATCAATGGAAAAACCCACTAAAGCAACCAGAAGATTGATTGATTGAGACATCGCAGCGAAATCGATGATGGGGATGAACAAAAAATATTCACAGACACACCCTTCTTCTGCATGTCAACTTGTTTGGCTTCAAATGAAATTATCATACAGAGAAAATCAAGTGTTCTCATCAAGGGCCGACTATTTTATGCATGCATTTTGGTGAATGCTCCCCCGCAGTGTGTGGTGACATACCTTCCAGCGAGGTAAACAGTCTTTGGGCTTCCAGTGGCCTCCTGAGGCCAAAGTTGTTTCTTCTTGCAGCAGTGATCTCTCCACATCCTCCAGTGACACTTCAGTCATATTCACCTCCAACCTACCCTCTGTGTTTGCAGGCAAAAAAAACAAACAAACAAACCCAAAAATGTTTTGTATAATATGACACAGTTGAAAATAAAACGACTAAAAGCAATATGCGTTAATGATTACAAAAGGTGGTTAGTGAATGAGCACGTAGGAGGGAGTGAGAGCAAAGTGATTGAAACGCTTTAACGGTTCGGGAAGCATAATTAGGCACATTAAGTTATTCCATGCAATGACAACATTTGTATTCATCATCAATCAAACCTGAAATTAAAACACCATAATTGCAACTCAATAGGGAAAAAAATGTAACGGTGGTCAAGAGGTATTTGTTAGGGAGAGAAATGAGAGCTGATAAGGAAATTGATAATTATGACACCCCAAAAACACCAGAAAGAACGGATTGGGCTAAGTGGCAAGAAAAGATAACCCGAACAATGAGTGTTTGAAGAAAAATAAAAGAAACTCAACAATGAACTTACTCATGGAGGGCAGCTTCTCAGGGCAAACTTGTGAGGGGAGGTACGTGAAGCCCTCAGGGAGGTATGCAGTGGGAGGAGCATCACTCTCGCTCATGTTGAAGTCATAAGAGTAATCTGGAAAAAGGGAAAATTGTCAATCCTTGTCTTTACACAATTATTCGTGCATGGGCCGTCCACTCCTGACGGGCCTCAGGGTAGAGAGATTTGTCAAATACCTGTGCCATTGCTGTAGGCACCCCTCACCACCTGCTCCAGGACCTGAGCACCGATATTCTTCACATTTTCTCTGATCCGGATCCCTCTAGCTTGGACCATGAACACGTACTCGTTCACTTTGGAAAGAGACAAAGACAAACTTTAGGTTTGAGTTTCCAGTCCATGTGTTTAGTCTTAGCACATTTTCCAAGAACTGATGCTGCCGTCCCACAGACATCAGAAACTGTATACATACTGTATTTTATGTTTTCATTTGTTAACATTTTGGCAGGCAGAGAAAACAAAAACTCATTCAAGTTAGGAACTCATTCCTAACTTTAAACAATGTCTGTAACTGAAAAAGACTTGACCAAAGAGCACGTTAAACACCAACAGATATTTAAGTAAAACTTTTCTGATCATTCTAGCATGCAGCAAAGTTCGTACAAAGGTGTGCTGAGCATGAGCTTGATCCATCCGGTATTGTAAATCATTTCTTCTAATTACAACTATTTTCTGCTAATATTTAACAGTACTATCCTCGTTACAAGTCGGAGAACCATTAAACATTATCTAAGTGTTATTTAAACAGGGTAAGTAACTTTTCTGATCATTCTAGTGTGCAGCAAAGTTTGGATTGTAAATCATTTCCCTTCTAATATTTAACAAGTCAACAACTACAATCTTAATCAGCGATGAAGACAAGACGGGGGGGGGCACAATAAGGAGGAAACTGAACTCTACACAAATGGACTGGCTCCTTTCGTAATGCATTGCAATGTGGTCCCTTGTTAGGCAACACAATTCATCTGACTGTGAGTCACCAATGAAGATTTGTAATGGAAAAAAACTAACTAGAGAAAAGGTAAGACAGTTTTTTGTACATTTTCACTGTAAATACTGCAAGCATGAGATCATCGCGCCAAGTGGTGGAAAAAACAGGAAGGCAGGTCTTTAGTCTTACAGGTGGCTCAACAAGCAGTAAATCATTTACAAAGGGGACACCTCCCTCTCTTGACTCTTTATGACAGGTTGAACACATGATGTTACCGTGACTGGAAAGTCACCAGACTGTGAGTGAAAATCACCCTGGCAAATTGTTAAAGGTTCAGTGAAACAGCAAAGTAAGCATTTTTGTTTTTGTCTCCGTCATCTGAATTCCAATATCAGATCATCAGCATCCTATGACTAGGTACTACATGACTTTCTCAAAAACAGGCTCATAAATAGTGGAAGCTGTGACCTCTTAGCCACAACTCTTTGAATCCTATTTTGACTTCTTTTATTTGTTGTTTCACTGGGGAAAAACATGCTAGCACAACACTGCTGAATTGCTTCCTCTGTGAACCTGCGATTCAGCACAATCCCTCCACCACTAATCCAGACCAAGCAATCCCAACATGATGCACACCCCTCCATGAATGCAAGTCCATGTATTTGTGCATGCGCGTGTGAGTAATACCGCTGAGCTATAAATCCAGTGGATGTGATTTGTCATCGGTAATTGTATTACCGTTTCCATCACATTCATCTTGTTCAGCACAAAGTACCTAGCTTACAGGACTAGACACTCATGGTTACACAGTGACTTTAGCAGAAGCTAGCAGCATTCAATGGGTATCATAAAACTCATATGAATACTACATCATTCGTGACAAACTCCTTGAGCATCACCGTTAAAATGTCTGATGCTGGTGGTCTCTCTGACATGGATGCGTGCAATCTCTCTTGCTGATGACACTCTGTGGTGCCATATGATGGAAAATTGCTCAGAGACTTCTGGCATGTGACCCAGTCCTACAGGCACCAACGTTCTTGTCTTTCCCATGCTTGTGAAGCATACAGAGATAGTTCTGCTGCTACATACATGTGAATGCTAGGGATGGACACTAGGCATTTTAGTCAAGTTTGAAAATTATGAATATGGATATACAACATTGTATGAATACTGTGCGTGTAACATTTAAATGTTGTGTACTTCCAGCGCTCGCACATTAAGGTCTTGATGGGTAAAATTGGAGATTGGCGAAATCGTTAAGATTTCCGGATTTTCCGCACTATAAGGCGCACCTAAAAACCTCCAATTTTCTCAAAAGCCGACAGTGCGCCTTATAATTAGGTGCGCCTTATATATGGACCAATATTGAGCCACTACAGCAGGCGTGTCTAATGTCTGGCCCGCGGGCCAAATGTATATATCTTATATATGGACAAAGTTTTAAAATGGGCCATTCAGTGAAGGTGCGCCTTATAATCCGGTGCGCCTTATATGTACGTATATGGACAACGTTTTAAAATGGGCCATTCATTGAAGGTGCGCCTTATAATCTGGTGCGCCTTATAGTGCGGAAAATACGGTAATCGATCAATTCCACAAATCTGCCATAATTCTCAACAGTCAAATAAACCACAAATAGGTTTTAACGTCCATTTGCTGTGACTGCAGCATCATATTGCAAAGTTCCACTACACTGTAAGCAAAGCAAAAGGCCTGGTCAGTGTGACGTTGCCTTGAAAAATTGTGGCCGCTCCTCTCCAAAAGGACAGTGACTGTATTCTTTCAAGGGTCGGTTGAGATTGCGGGAAATTCTCTTACAGGAGACAGATAGTGTCAACATTTGATTCAATTTAGAGCAAAGCAGCAGAGACACATCACCATGGAATGAAGTAATGGAGAGTGCAAGGCATTGGAGGCTACAAACACTGACAAATGCAATTAGACACAAGAAACCTGGCATTCAGAGGAAGAAAATGCGGTAGTCGACAACAGAAAGTCGCTAGTGCCAGACAGTACTGGTAAACGGATGCGTATGCTTACTACTGTACTGTACATAGATTCTTGACTTAATTGAAGGGATGTGATCAAATTGTATTATGCAATGGCATCTTGGTTTCTGTGTTTTTGTACAGTTCAAATTTTCAATTCCATTAAGATTTTGTAAATTGGCTCAGTTTTTATGCAAACACATAACTCGGCCACTCATTTCCCGGAATTGAGCGCCTGCACAAAGCCTCCAATGTGTTCGTGACTCAGTCTGAACCTTGTTTCTTGTTCAGTGAGCATCATTCTGCGTGTTTATCCCCAGCATTTTGTAATGTATTCCACTGTTATTGCACTTGTTTATCGAATACAACTGCTAAATAAGACATAATCGGGCCAAACAAAGTGCTGCGTTCCCTTTAATGAAGACATTTACACACACAGTGCGATAGAATTAAAGAAAGCACTTCTAGCGAGGTACGAAACTAGTGTGAACATGTCTGATTTTGGCACACTGTGTGGGAAATCCAGTTCCATCCTGATGAAGACAAAAAATAAATCAAAGAAACTGATGTTGCACGAGTAAAGAATGAGAAAAGAAATGAAGGGTAAGGTGAGGAACATCAACAAAAGAGTTAGCTAACTGCCGACAGATAAATACATAAAGCCTTTATTGTACTATACCTTTATTGTATGTTTGCGAAACTAGCTATTCATGAAAATATATATATATATTCAATACTTTCAGAGAATTCCCTTTTTGTCAAAGTTTGTCAAAGAGTAATCTTGAAAAACCGTGGTTCCACTGTACTACATGATGATTGACTACACAATCCTATCTCGCATAAAAGTAGACCTTGAACGACCTTGCGTGCTATAGCTTGGCCAGAACACACAGTCCACATGCCAAAGCACCACTCCACCTGTCTGCCCATCCCTTCTTTATCATCTTTATCGCCTTCATCTCTCTCTCCTTCGCTGCTTGCGTAATGTCATTTCCAACACGTTGTAGTAAATCTGTTTGTACCCACATTGAATAATCTAAAAGGATTGGCCGCTGGTTTATGGCACAGCAATTTGCGCTGGAACAAGGGTTCACCGAAAAAGCCAAACTACCAGGAAACAAAATGACCCCACCCCCACTCACTGCCCCGCAACCCCACCTTCATTTTTCCACTGAAAGGCAATTAACTCCACATTGATAGCTCAGCAGTGCTAGGTGATCGGCCCCACTCTGCTGGCTCACTGATAAGAGCTGAAAGGCACTTTTTCCTCCCTGCATGCAAACATGCGGTGACACAAGCACACTCCCTATACATGCACTGCCCAGGTTTCAGGGATTAAAGCTGTCACTTTGAGAAATGGGCCATTTTTACCGCCGCTGGATATCACTGATGTCCAGACACCCAGGAAGTAAAGCAACATGACTGTCACTATTCCCAGTGAACACTGAATGCGTGTTACATCAGAGTCAAACCTAAACTAATGACACCCATCGGCAAAGTGACACTTTAAATTGGCCACATCCTATTTCAATATCTTACGGGAAAGTAAATAGTTGACAACGCAACACGAGCACAAAACTCCTAATGTATTAATCTCCAGAGGATGTTTAGGATATGTTGTTCTGCATTTCTGATAAAGCTTCTTTTTAAACAAGCACATGAAATATGCCACCATTAGTCAGAAATGAACTATTATTAATCTTCCTGAAAGGAGACGAGCATGTTATTGCCTCCTTTAACCTTCTGTAAGTGATTTCGAGAAAGCCTGAGGCTGGAGTGGATCGATGTACACACACACGTGCACACTACACACACATGGATCAATGTAAAAATGCACATAGTCTCCAATTTTGCTGAAGCAATCAATGATTGACTGGCAAGTTATGATATTATGACCGAACACCTATTCAGCATAAATACCTGCAGGTATGATTCAGCCAATCAGATCAGTGTATTGTCCAATTTTTCATGATTTAGCATCATCCAGCTAGTTCACTTGCTTAAAACCAGAAAATGGACGTTTACCGAGCAGTTCCTTGCTGCATCGTTAAAAAAAAAATGCCCATACTGTATCTGTTGGCCAATCAGATAATATAATATAATATAATATAATATAATATAATATAATATAATATAATATAATATAATATAATATAATATAATATAATATAATATAATCCCACTGTCTTTTACCTTGATTCTGGCCTTTGGCGCCTGCTTAATTTTAAAAGTACCAAGTTCACCATCCTCACCCACAACCACTGTCACAAGTAACGTAAAGGTTATGTAAGCATTTACTGTGCAGCTAAAGCATTCCCCAGGGGGGCATTGTGCGCTTACTTTGGGAGACATGTGCATGAAATGGCATTAAGGGTTCAAGTCAGCCAGAGGGGGAACAAGTCTTGAAATGTAATGAGTTCAGAGGGGAAAAAATAGAGCAAAAAATATTGAAAGAAAAATATAAATATGACCAGGCAAACTAATGCCACTTACTGTATTTACTTAAAATTTAGGATGTGTCAAAATCTGCCAATTAAAAATTATTTCTATTTTTTTTGTACTTCTTCACTGGGTTTCACAGAAAAACAGAAGACTGCCAGTATTTCTAATTATTATGTATAGAGAATAGAGATAAATCAGAATATTTGAATTGACCGCATTGATGACGCAATAATCACAAGACACCAGTCACAAAGGAAGTCTATAAAAGTAATTATTTCTTCATGTGGTGAACATGATATAAAGGAAGTAGTCGTAATAGTAGTCACATCCCAGTCATAAATAGATCATGAGAGTTTTTCTGAGATCCTTCAGCACTGGGCACACACGGTCAGTACGTTAACTAAACTTCGGCAAAAAATTCAAACCAGACTTCTAACAAACCTCCGTCCTCAAATGTTGGATTAACACACTTAAGACTATCAGGCTGGAAACCGAATTTCTCTTGCATGATCAAGCCCTCAACCCATGTTTCAGTATCAACACTGAACGCCCAAGCAAAGAGGAAGTGTGTAGTGGTTCACAAGGAACTGAATACTAGTATGCTACAATGGCTGAGGAAGTCAACATTTGGAGTTATTTTAATGAAAGAAAAACACAACTAAAATGAGTTGGAACTGTTGTGATTGAGCAAGGGAGACTATTCAAGTATCAAGAGTCGTAGCTTAAACTTGAAATGACATTTTTCTGAATTTTGGGAATCCAAGAAAATTCTAAATAAGACCAACTTGTAAGTCTGACCCTTGTTACCCTAACAAAATAAAAAAAAAAGGTTGATTAATATAACAGATTATAAAGGCAATTTTTTCCCCAGTTGCCTCTGGTTTTCATGATGTGCCACCTGTATATATAGAAGGGGTCTTCTTCTTTTAAAGGGCAAGTCAACCCAAAAAATGACATACTATAGTATGTGCTCCCACTTGTCCAAACACGGCATTCTGATTAATATCACATTTGTAGAATATGAATTAAGCCTACAAAATTATCCATTTGCTCCATCTGATCTCAGCTTCAGAAAACTGGCGAGCCGTGATTGATCGTGACCTGAGACCTGACAACTGCGATGTCATTTTCAGTCGACGGCAAATGGCAAAATGGCCGACCCTGAGATGAATAAAAACGAGTGGATTTTGATTTTTATCTCATGTTAGAAAAGAAGAACGCTACCACGGGCATTCAGCTACCACACTCACGAGACGTACAGGGCTGTAAAGGCATCCCTTTAACAGCTCTGTTTCTACCCATCTCATAAATCATCAGGAGATTAGCATCATCACCAGCACCAAATTTACTAAGCATACGCATCTGGCACTTCAGAGGGAAGTCTGCAAAAAAATAAATAAAAAAAATCAAGAGAGCCCTCTTCCCTCTTGGTAGGGTTGGTATTGGTTTGTGTTTTCCGCATGACCTGGCTCGACACGCCAGGAATTTTGGTCTTTGGAGTACGGAAGTACTTGTATGTCAGGCTCCTCAAGCTTAACTTGAATACAGTGATTTCTCCAGATTATTTTCTGTCTCTATGCTGAAAATGACAGTCTGTATATATACACAAATACATCTGTATCTGTATAAATCCTTCAACTCGGTGGAAACAGTCATGCTCATAGACACAGCAGAAAATCGTACTTTTGGAGCGAGGAGGAAACCTACTTCGTTATTTCTGTGGTGAGTGAAATGAATATATTGTGTTTCATTTATGGTAGAAAATAAAAAGCTGAAATGACGTCTTTATGCGTCATGACGTCAATGTGTGTCATGGTTTCAATTGGGGTAGCTTCGTGCGAGTAGCGTTGTCTGTTCAGGCATGTAAAGGCATTCCTAATGTTTGAGAAACCGTCATTTTGATCTTAACCTGAATATTGACTGCACGTAAACAGTCATTGATGAGAAAAAAAACATAGCTGGCCCAATGGCGAAGGGATTCACAAGCACCGCAATTACATAAACATTGGCTGTGCAATATATACAGGCGATAGAGGAAATTAAAACAAAGAGACGGATACTCTGAGCAGATGTCCCTTTGACAGGTTTGAAAGTCCAGATATGACATCAGCACTTATCACAGTCTCTGGCATCAGGCCTGCTTCCTGAGAGCCTCCAAAATATACTCATCCCCCCCTTTTTTTTTTGCTTGCCATTTTCTCTTGGCTGGTCACATTCATTCATTAATACAATTTTCATTTATCTAAAGCATCTCGCCCTTGTTCTCTCCCATTGTCTTTAAAATCAACAATCACAAAGTCGCTAGTAGTACGGTGCAGGACTTTGTCTAATCAAGCAGAACAATTGAAAACTATTTTATATCATCATGTTTGACAAATGCTCTTCAGTACAAGTACAGATTTTTAATCTCATTATTCATTTAAAAACAGATTTATAACCGTCACCTTCTCCACTTCAGCATTTGGCTTTTGGACTAGTGAATTAAATGTTTGAACATTGTCACATTGCTATTTAACCCGATTTGTCAGCTTCCTTGGTACTTCCACTGAGTTGAGCAATGTACCGGACCCATAAAAGTGCTGAGCGTCATGTGCTAGTAAGCTTCTGACACCATCACGTGCATTACTTGTGTGTTTAAATTAGTAGTTTCAGGGTCATCACAGCAATAAGCACCTTTAGTGACTTTGCCAGGAAAAATGCAAGCACGTTTGTGGAGTTCCCAGTTTCGTATGGCGAAATATACTTGATGACTCACTGACAGTACGTCAATCATAAAGTGAAACTGCAGCAAGAGTAGGCATTAGAGTTGCGACCCAAACGACAAGTTTTACGAGTTTTTCCGATTTGCTTTGCTTTCACTTGAGATCGCAAACTTGAGATACGAGCGCTATATGATGTCAGTGACAACTCGGAAATTTGGATACTGTGTGTCAGGGGAGCCCATTGAGAGGCTCTATCCAGCCCATTTTAAGTTTTCCTCCTCCAACACACCACACCCTGAAACGTGTTAAAAACAACTCAAGTTGTGTTAAATATTGGACCAGCTAAGTTGTTTTCCCCCAAACCCATTTTATATACAAAATAACCCAACAATTGGATTACCTTTTTTTGCAAAACAACCCAAAATTGGATCAAACTGACCCCACTTCCTGGTTCAGTCCAATAGTTTTAAGGGTGCTGGTTCAAGTAGGCTTTGCAGAAGCCCGATAACGATTCTGATGATTTGAACGTTAGAGGAGGGACACTTCAAACAAGCTAAAAAAAGGGGCTCTCGAGCACCAAACTTGGGCACCCCTGCTGTAGTATGTTGTGATGTGAAGTGCAATTAAAATATAGACTGCAGTGTGATAAATAACAAGCACCCATCAGAGCAGGGACATCGTATCTGCTCAGGCCCCGAATACTCTGCTGCACCACAGTCCATGTGTGCTGATCAGCTTACTGTGTGCATTTGCGACCCCTCCCCTGAGTCATCATGTCTGCTGAGACGTTACACGGCACAGAGACCAGATGCGCTGAAAGCTTGCACATGCACACTGCAGTGGTGCCAGGAACCTTTGTTTTTTTCCCCTCTGCTGTAAGCAAATGGTAAAAAACAGATCAGAGGGAGGGAGCGTGAAAAATGGAATAAGGTAGACAGATTGCAACTATTTGTGTGTGCGTTAGACAGAGAGCGAGATGGAGAAATGCACTCTTTTCCGAGCACAAACTCAAGTCTTTTCAGCTGTCGCTATTGACTGCATCAATGAGCAAAAAATAGCCTGCACCAAGAGATGTGGGGGGGGGGGGGGTAAAACGAAAAGCGAGGTTAACAGAACTGACAAGTTGCTGTACTCAATATTATTTCTGCACCAATTGAAAATACAAATATTTCAAAATGCCTTGTTGCTCTACGCACGTTTTTAAACAATTAGTATTTTGTTTAGAACAATATAACAGTGCGTTATTCAAATATTTTTTTTCCAATGATGTGCTGACAAAATCTGTGAAACAAAGGTCATGAAAGGTGAACCGCGAGCGAGGCAACACTATTTAAGCTCGAGTTGTTTAGAAAGATGTCAACAGACTGTCAAGCTCTCTTCCATCTTCATTTGTATGTAGCCCTGCTGTTTTTCTAGAGTATTTTTTTTGTATTCTGCATCCAGCTCTGTACTCTGTTATTCCTTTGAATTTTTGTTTGTATAGACTATTTTTTGACTTCCGTGTCCTGTCTGTCAATAGTCACGGAATGTACATGGCACACATTTACAAAATGTTTAGATACATGTACTGTATGTAAGTCTACCATAATTATTGATCACTGGGTTACTAATGTCCTTATCTAAAGGGAGACTAATAATTTGTGGTCAAGTATGTATACTGTATATTCAATTGTTGGCACAAAGCTGGCACTTGAAAACTTGTTTAGGCGGAAATAAATCCAATTGGCACATGATCAATTGCAGACATGACACTTTCATTGCCATGGAATGTTCTTGTTTTGACTGTTGGAAAAAAAACCTGTTTGCCATCTTACAGGATGGTGACAGATTTCTGGCAGGACTGGTGCCACCAAATAATGATTCATTCTTGCAGGGGCTTTGCATCTCCCTTCTGTCGGCTCATTTCCGCTGGCTTTTGTATTTGGCGGGTACCCAGAACATTCTCTACATTATGGTAATAGCTGGACTGCTGCTACGGTACACGAAATACTCAGGAAAGACCCACGGTACACACTGTGTAAACAGACAATGTAAAGAATGTCGTCTGACACATGCAGATAATGCTCTTGTATTTTAATGCTCGTTTGCCACATTTTGAGGTCACTATTGTTTATATTTGCAACCTAAATTCCTATAAGGAATTTCTTTATTCATTCTATATGTTGTCAATGTAAATATTAAAATGCCATATATTGGAGTCTTTTAAAGATCCCAAAATATCCATAGAACTTAATTAACAAAGTTTGTATCAGCCTCACTAAAAATTCAAGTATTTAGTCAAGTATGAACAAATACAATTGTTTCTTTTACATATACAGCACATTGCGATTGTGGGAGGTCTTAATTTCCCAAACTTTGCTTCTGTTCTTTCATTTTTTTTAACATTCCAAAAGGGTTCAGTCGATTGATCGGCTAATCTCAGTTACATTTTTGCTGTGGACACAGCAGGTAAAAAAAGTATATTTTACACTGCACATTAGGAGCTGAAGTGTTTGTAGGGGGAGGATGCATGTATAAAAATAATAAGGGAGCTAATGACCAACCACTGAATGTGAATTTTACCATAATGTGAATGAAAATCAGCTTTGTCTATTATTCTATTAAGATTCTTGAATTTTCTAAGCGGTCTCCGGGGTATCTTATACATGCGTAGTCTCATGAATCTTCCAAGAACTCAACTAATTGTTTGTGTTTGCTGCCATGGCCAATACAAGGTGTTGATCTTGTTACATTGCCACATCCATCCATGCATTTCCCAGGTCTCTAATTTGGATGATTGGGTGTCAAGTCTCCACACCTTCTGCAAACAGTCCATGCAATTGGAAAGTAGCAGGCAGAGTAGATATGGGGGGAGGGTCGAGAGTCATCTTTTACATATTTTGTTGTACAACTAGTTTAGTGGCTCAATGATGCTCTGTGCACATAACAGCCTCAGCAGAGAGCTCAGAAGTGACTTGTACATATGGAATTTTGTTCTTTTAATCAGCTCGACATACAGTCATCACATTGCTATTATCCCATGCATTGGGTTTATACATTACTGACCTCATCACCTGGGATATATGCCAACTCATTTACGGGTCAGTTTGACCTCAAACACAAGACCGCCGTTACCATGGTAACAGTCTCAGTAACAAAGGCAGCTCCAGGCCGAGTCAACAAAGACTGGGATTCTCCTCAGGATGATTAGGTTACATAAATGATTAGAACGTGAACATAAGAGCTTTCAGCCCACCCTTGCACTCCCCCCCTCAACTCTACACGTAGACCAGTACAAACAGCGGCCCGCCTCTTTCCTGGATCACCTCCGGTGCACTCGGCCACACCATCTGTCCGTGGTAAGAGATCTTGATAATAGGGGTTGGACGAGTGTCATCTTACAGACACTACTACTATGAGGAACTGAAGGATGCTGCAAGGTTGTCTTTGCACAGAGTTGGGGAATTTGGGTTGTAAAACTCGTGATGAAACTGGAGGAAGTTTCATAGTTGTCGGCACATTTTGCACAAGGGGATTACGAGAATGAATGTATCAAACGATGCTTAACGTTATTGAGTAAAAATAGATGCACGTACATACTACTGTGTTTGTAGAGGGCGAGAGATCATTTTTAAATTTAGTTAAATACTTGTTTTCAAAAATAAGATTTTATTCCCAATTATTATACACTGCAGTGTTTCAAGACGTTTTGGAAGTTTGATAGAACTTGAACTAGTCATCTGTCGAATTTGCAGCATTGGCAGGTTGTATTTGCTGAAACCGAAAGCTCATAAATATGTATCTTAACAGGTTAAGTAACATTTTAACAATGACCTCATTTAGCTTGGTAATTCATATAGCTGTTGAACTGCTTCCGTTTGAATTTCTTTCCAGAATGTCCAAATAACCTCCCAGAGTGTCTGTTTACGGATGTGAACTGCCTCGCAACCTTTTTCACAAAAACTATTTTTATTTTTGAAAACAAGGAGTTATTGTTTGGAGGCTTGTTTAAAAACATATGTTTAGAAATGGCTGTTTACAATTAAGCAATCACATTCCAACTTGTGTTAAATGGAAGTTACCTGGCACTATTTAAAGGGCTCCTGATTGACACTTTAAAAAGTTCAGTCCTTCTTTGCTGTTTTTGACATTTTTTCAGTATAAATCAATTTCCAAGGCATATAATATACTATACTAACATACCCTTGGAACACAGCAAAGACAGTCCTCATCAAGTGGGGAAAATATGGCACAACAGTAACACGACCAAGAGCTAGGCGTCTCTCCAAAGTTGATGAAAAGATGCGAAAGAAATCTTGTCAGAGAACTGTTAAGAGGCCAACAGCAACACTGAAGAAGCGGCAGGAATTCCTGGCAAGTACTGGCTGATTAAAACATGTGACAGAAATCCCCCAACCTTTCACATGTCTGGGCTATGGGGTTGGCCAGCTGCGTTTTGTAGATACTTGAAATTTCCTAAATGGATGAGGGAACTTCTATACATGGTTCAAAAGATGTTTGGCAAAAATAAATCTGATTATCACCAATATAACTCCATACTTTTAATGGAGACTATTTTTTGTTAGTTGAAACTGGGGCCTTAGTTAAGGGAGGAGGAATTATGAACAGTTTGACGTAGCACTCAGAGTTAGCACAAAACCTTCGAGATTCTGTGAGAAATATATAGATCAGGGGTGTCAAACTTTTTTTTCAAGGGCCGCATTGTAGTCATAGCTTCTTTTGGAGGGCCATTATGACTGTCAACCCAATTAAATGTATGAGCACCTTCATATTATATACAATAAAAGCTACAAAACAAACTGACAAATAACTCGTTTTCAAATCAGACGAGTAAAAACTGGTCAAATATTTAAAAATATATATATATTAAAAGTGAAGACAATTTGCAATTCTAGTAATGACATGAATTTGATGCACAATTTGTCTTTGCGGGCAACATAAAACGATGTGGCGGGCCGTATCTGGTCCCCGGGCCTTGAGTTTGGCACCTGTGATATAGATGAAGAGGAACTTAATCAATTTGCACGACAATAACCCATCACACGAGTCTGTTTGGCTTAAAGCAAACAATGGAAAATACTGTTTACGTGCGAGCAGTTCACATTGGTAATTGTGGTTTTCGAATCTTTTAAGGGCCGGATATCTGAATACATTTTATGGCGCCGGTGGTCCCCATTTGGTGTGAGCGAGGCACAAGTTTCCACTGTCACCAGCTAGTTATGTACCTCATATATCCTTCCTGTTGCGTGCGCATGTGAAAGGCTTTAAGAGGATTGCTCATGCCTCCGACTGACTCCGAGTGCAATGAACCCGTGCGCGATTGATGTTTAACTCAAAACTGTATTAACAATGAAATTTTGAGTCACATGTCCTTGGTCTGCACAAATACATTTAGAAGTGAACTACTCCAGCATGCTGTCGTTTAGCTGGTCGCAAAAACAACAATTTAGCTCCACTTTGACAAAGAGCAGGTGAAGTGAAGATCTAAAAAGTCCAGTTTGCCCTCCGAAACAAGAGGCTGGGTGTTAGGCACAAATGGCTGCTACTGCAGTATCCTTTGGGATGTTTGCCCAGGTCATCATGGGAGCGAGGATAGCAGGTTTCTATGGTTGCAGTGACAAGAAATAAGAGTTAGTCTTGGTTGCGAATAAGCCCAGGGGGAACCATAGCAACTGTAGTGAAAATGTCAAACACTAGCCTTTCATGCTCTAGCCACAAGAATTAGTGATTAAAATGGCATCCATTAAATTCACTATATTGTCCTTTAAAGCCATGTTGTATTTGTTATTAGGGGTGCCAGTTGAATTTTTCTTTTTTAAAGGCTTCTGTAAGAAGTTTGATTACGCATTCCATACGTTATCTCTATTTTGACATTCCTGTGACCATTGTCATTTGCAAAAGAACCTTGTGAGGCAGACGAGAGAGGGATAGCCAGAGGCCTCTGGGCTGAATATGTTCTGCTTGATAAATGCAATAAGTCATCAGTGTGCCATCATATGAGCACAAGTTTTGCTGTAGAAATCTGATCATAAACACTTAGTATAAAATGTATAATGCAAACACACCATTTCACCATAATTTCCACAAGGCAGTAATAACTTAACATGGCTATAAAACTTGAAAAGAAAAGCAACTTTACAAGGCTATGACTAGAGGTCAAGACTCTACATTGGTAATGTTTTTTGGGGTTTATGTCCTTAACGGTGTTACTCATCAATCTAACAAGGAAGCAAAGTTCCAAGTTAATCATTTACCATCATTAACTAAGGCCGGGTCATTCTAAAGCATCAAGACCATGTCTAAATACTTCTGGTCTTGTTCCATTTTCTTCTATTGCGGTGTGAAAACTGAGCAGCCTGGAGTATATCCGTCTGATCTTTATTGGCTTGTTCTCTTTTAATAAACTACCACTCCACCGCGAGTGCCAGTTCTTACCCAAATTAGGATTCAAATGGTTTTGAGGACGTGAGGAAGGTACTTTCAACAGGACAGTCAGTCATAGGTAGATTAAACAATCACATACCGTATGTGCATAACAAAACGCACCAATGTGTTTTGTTTGTTTGTTTAACCAGTTAAAAAGAAAAAAAAAATTGGTAACCTGAAATGAAATATGCCACAAAGACAACAAATCTGCCTGTAATTTGGATTTTTAGGATAGTGTCGGCACAACATGAATCATAACCTACAAGGCTATTGTTACCACAGCAGTCCATGCTGATAGCGCTTGATAAATCATTGCAATATACCATAAACATCAGTAAACTTTGAACCCAACTTAGGTTGATTCATCTATGATCCATTTGTTAGGCCTGCCACATAATTGCTACTGCTACTTATGGTTCGATAAATGAAGTGTTTTTTTTCTCCAGGCCCAACAAATTCTTATTGGCTACATTCTTTCCAAAACCTCTTCAGAAGATTACGTTTGAGATGACCATCGTGGAAAGGAGAAGATTGTTTGTTGTTAGCTGGTTGGGATCGGAACCAGGCAACCAGGGGAGAGGAAAGAGAAAGTGGTGGGCTTCCAATAAGGACAGGAAAACCAGCAGCATTTGACACACATGCAAGAAATGTACACTGTGAGCAAGCAACACATATTGTGATTCATGCAAGTATACAAATGCACACAACAATTAAAACCAGGCTTGACATGATATTGTTCTTCAATATTCAGATGATGGTTTAGTTTTAAGTTTGCATTTCCAATTCTGGTTCAAATAAAGTTGTTTTTATGAAAAAGAATTGACTTTCTGTCGTTATCCTACCATAAATCGTTAGTGGTTCATTTTGAACCGCAACACCACACCATTATTGTTAACTTTTTTAAATAAACTACAAATCTAAAGATTTTTTTTTCACAAATGTATGCTTTTATTGCAAATCTTAGAACAGATCTAAACCTAAAGGAGGACACTTTATGTTGACAATTTTTTTGTACATAAATCTTTATTTGTAATTCAGATAATTATTTTTCTTCATTTATAATTTTGATTTCCAAATATTTTCAACCCTAACACTACAAAGAGTTCAAAAGTTTCATATTTCAGAGCTTGATGGTACCGCACTCAGTTTTAAGTCGTTTTTTTCCCCTTAAAAACTTATTTGCACTGGCTTAAGGGTAGTTGGATGACAAACATTTCACATTTTACATTATTGAAAAAAGGTTGAGAATCAGGTATTGCTTATTGTAATACATACATGAATGTATTGCTTTTGTTTGTTACAAAATGACATGAAAAAACCACCTTGAAATAAAATCATCAAATCAAGCACAAACACAATATTGCCGGAGGTAGTGGGGGGTTGGCAATGAGATTAGTTTTTCAAAATCGTTCAGCCGTAGTAACGATTATCCCCATTGGTATTTTAAGGGTGCTAAAATGCTATCCCTAGCAAGATAAAGCCACCAGCATTTTGTTACAATAACAAATTTAGATGGGAGTGTCACCTACACACTACCATTCAATGGAAAGTGCAGCCTGGTCGCCAGAGACAAAAGGGAGCCACCTGGCCTGTCTCCTCTGCTCCGCTTTCCCCGGATGTGGAGGTGTGTGTGCACGCATCTGTGTTCGACCCTATAAATAGAATTTGTGTCTTCCCTCGCTTTTGCACCAATGGGATTCTTTTATGTTTCAATTAAATAAACAGCTGCAATCGAACCCAGCTGCGGCCCGCATCACCGGCCTGCATCAGTCAGCATCCACGCTCTGGGGACAACACAGATGCGGAGCGGAGAGGGCGCAGTGTATGAGAGTGCGTGGCGACAGACAAATGGAAAGACAGGGGCAGCCTGTAAAAGGGAGAGACAATAGAACTAAGCTGTGAAAGTGGGGCATTCTGCACAGAAACCACCTGACTAACAGGAAACCCCACTCGAGTTTGCTGGAACCAACTCCCTCTTGTACAATCCGAACTGAAGCAGAGCTCTTTCTTGGCTATTGTCCTCCTTACATTTGTATCCATTTCTCATGAATTCCTTTGCAATGTCCTCTGACACACAATCAGTCCCTCCTCAACCACCCCACTGATATTTTTCATACGATCTTAGCACGATTACTGTTGACCTTTTGTTTCCTGCTACAACCATGAGGAGCTACTGTACGAACGTGAGGACCTACAACTGGAGGGAGCTCGGCCCTCCAATGTGGGTCATCTTGAAGGAGATGTGGAGAGGGCTCATTGGTGCCACAATGCAGTCAAGTTAAGTAAGACAGATGATTAGATGGAACGGGAGAACTCAACAGATATTTTTGTGGGCGTGTCACTAACATAGAAAGTATCTGTTGGAAAGCTTCAATTACTCAATTACCGGAAAAACAGCTTGTAGCAAAGATAAGTGACGTCATATACTGTCCTGTGATAGCGAGATCATTATTTCAGTGTCTCAGTCGTGATATCCATGAGCCTGATGCACTCATGCTAGTCATTGATGACTTCAATCTTGACTGTTCTCTACTAACAGCTTCACATTACATGTAGAACAAGAGGGCATAAAACTCAGCATCCCCTGTTGCCAATGTGAAGGGAGCTTGTTGATATTTTAATTAAGAAATAATATTCATCCGTTGTGATTTGAAATGTTTTGCTTCAAAAGAACCCATTTACTGCACATGGTCAGAGACCTCACCTAATGAGTACCGCATTTTCTGCACTATAAGGCGCACCGGATTATAAGGCGCACCTTCAACGAATGGCCGATTTTAAAACTTCGTCCATATATAAGGCGCACCGGATTATAAGGCGCACCTTCAATGAATGGCCCATTTTAAAACTTTGTCCACATATAAAAGACATATACATTTGGCCAGTGGGCCGGACTTTGGACACGCCTGCTGTAGTGGCTCAATACTGGTCCATATATAAGGCGCACCTGATTATAAGGCGCACTGTCGGCTTTTGAGAAAATTGGAGGTTTAGAGGTGCGCCTTATAGTGCGGAAAATATGGTACACTAGAAAGACAATGAAAATACGAGAGCCTTTCCAGTAAGCTTTTCTAACCTAAAGGAAGATGATGTTACGTCAAAGTAACTCATCTCTGCTCATTTTCTTGATGGGCCTCCGCCTGGCATCCTGGGTGTAAAAAAACTCATGTAGCTTTTAGTAACAGCCGGAGAAGCACTATTGCTCCTGGTTACCATGTATAATTAATCGTATGGTGCTGCTGGTCTTTGTTCAGTTTTGCTCTAACCCCCAGCACTCCACGTGACCATTTTAGCCCTGCACTCAAAACCCAAGAGGACGGAATTGCCCATAAAAATGGGACTTACACAGGCTATTCCTGTTACTAATGTGTCTTCCATATGAGAATTGATTCGACTATCGATTGTGTTATTCACAGCAGGTAAAAAGCGACAATGGATCTATCGCAATTTTGATGAGTAAGAGAAAAGTTTTGCTTGGTCTTCTTTGTGGATGTAATTGTAGTAAATCAAATATGTTCCGGCTTACAACATCACGCCCTGCTCCAACAATCAATTTTAAAGACCCTGTAAAGTGAGTTTGGAGATTTGTTTCTGAATACATTTACATTTTTGAAGATAATTGATGACGAAGCAAAACTGAATTGTGGTGGTATAGAATTGAACCGGTTTCACCTCACTTTGGTGTTCCTGATTTTTTGGGTGGGTGTGGCTAAAACAGGTGCCCTGTGATAACCAGCAAAAGTACCCCACTCACTTGGACAACTTTCTTCACATCAGTGGTTATCTGACTTAATTGCAAGCTACGTAAGCCCCCATCCTACAGAGGGGCGATCAATTGTGAGGCAGTCAATGTTGCGTTCTCATCAGAGTTCGTTCAAGGTCGCAATCGTTCGCCAAATGATCTGCAGACATTTGCCTTGTCACAAAAAAAAAAGCACTAAAACTGTTGACGAACGTCTAGTGAACATTTGCGACCTTGAACGGACCCCGACGAACGCTGACGTGAACGTAGTTGGAGTTCCATATTTTAAATCAAATTTGGCAGTGTTGCAGAGAACACCTTTCTGAACGCATTTTAACATTGCAGGGATTTTAAGCACTGTGTTTTTAAATCATTTTAAAAATTTGATGACCATCAATCATTGCAGGTGGGAAGAATATTGGACATTGAAAACGCTTGAACAGGATTGTTTTCAGGCTTCTTTACAGCTCATTAATGAGCTGATCATGTGAATCCGGTTTGTTGCAGGAGGAAGTCATCTAAAACAGGCAGGAGAGCGGCTCTCCAGGACCCGAGCTGAGCATGCCTGATTCAGATGAATGATAGCCAACTAAAGCAGGACAGCTTTAGCAAGAGTGCCTTGTTCAGCCAGCACAACCGGATATCCAACCGATGCTGACTCAAGCAGTATATGGGAAAAGGCTCTCGCATGTACATTGTGTCTTTCTAGTGTTCCTTTCACTGGTACATAGTGAAAACATTTTAGAGAAGAACTTCCACAGAAGTGTCAAGTGTGGCATGTGTGTTTCTACATTAAAGAGTAGAATGGGGAAGGCTACAGGCCAATTCAGAGACCAATAACGTGAGAGACTACATAGCAGCTCAGTCAGCTCTTGGGTGAATTCTAAATAGGAGAAAGCAGCGAGTGCTTTCCCGAGGCCTAGCGACCAGCAAGAATGGTTAACGTGAGCGGCGAGCGCTTCCCAGAGCGCCCAGTGACCAGCGAGAGAGGCTGACACAAGCGGTGCACGCTTTCCTGAGGCCCAATGACCAGCGACAGCAGCTAATGCTAGCAGTGAGCGATGGCGAGTGCTTCCCAGAGGCCCAGCGACAAGTGAGGGAAACTAACGCGAGTGGCGAGGGACGGCGAGTGCCTCCTCAAGGCCCAGCGACCAACGAGAGTGGCTAACGCTAGCTTCTCAGAGGCTCAGTGACCAGCGAGAGAGGCTAACGCAAGCGGCGAGCACTTTCCCAAAGCGCAGTGACCAGCGAGAGCGACAAACGCTAGCTGGGAGTACTGGAGGCCCAGTGACTTTGCCTAATCTCCATTAAAATCATGCCACCAAAACTCTGAACTAAAGGCTGAGGTCGACACCAACATAGGTAAACAAACAACAATAACAACAACATAGAGATTCTTCTAAACCAACAACAAGAACATTTTTAAGGTTATTTTCAAAATGATCCGGGACTTAAACAATACAAGACTTGATAATGTCACTAATAATGTCACTAAAAATGAAAGGAACTTGTGCCTCAATAAAATCAGCACGTAATAGAGAATTTACTTATCTACCAAATGATATACTCATAGTTCATGCCCACACAAGTACACCAAAACAGCAACATGTCCAGCACAAATGAATAACTCAAAAATAAACTTGTAAATATCAGAATTACGTACTAGCAAGAGAGACTATTACCATGCACTATTGGAGCAAAACAAGAGCAATAAACCAGAAACATGGAAAATATGAAATTCCATATTAGTTTTTTTGAAAAAATAATTATTCAGATTATTTTATGACAGATAAAAATATTATCATTGACAAAATAATACATAACAAATGGATGCAATAATGATGTTATTCGTGTTTGGAGTAATTTAGCAAAAGCCAATCAATAAATATGAAACTAGCAAATTTATAAAGAATAAACCCCATAGTATGTTCCATAGTGCTATAAATGATGTACAAATATTAAATGTTTTTATATGTTCAATCAAATTTAATTAATCATATCCAACCAAGTGAGAATTATTGTGCATGTCTGATATGCATCAGTCCATTGAGTCCATAGAAGACTAATAACTTCTCAAAACAGGAACTGTGACCAGCCCTTGATATTGCATAAGATGAGGTCTGGACCATGGTCTAAGATTAGAGAGACGCAGTTCTAGGGCTGCACAATATCTATTGCGATATTTTTCGATATATTGTGCATATCGCAAAGAGATGCAATATTGTTTTGTGTAATTGCATGATTTTACATAAATCTGACCTGCCAGATGCAATTTGCATAGCCAGCCAATAGTTGAACATTACAATTTATGAGCTAAAAATACACTGAGCTTGTTTAATCGGCCACATCAAAACATGTCCCTGTCATTAGATAATAAAACTATTTCTTTAACTACATGTTAAATATCGCAATATCGATATTCCCATTTGCACATCACGTGTTTTTCCCAATACCGTACAGCCCGAACTGACAGGCGCTTACACACATTGAAAAAATGCATGTGGGGGGGGGGGGGGGGGGGTTGTACGTATGATGCACGTGACTTCCCGGTTCCTGCAAATGATAAAATTGGTTATATGAATCACTTGACTGTCAGAATATCTGTGTATCAAACTGGTGCTGAAAAACATCGCTTAGACCCATGAGTCATGGTATAACCTTTTGAACACCAATATGCCGGGAGTCGCGTTTGGTATTTGCCTAATACACACATGGTCGAATTAGACTGTTTAGCGAGCCTCCCAATTGAAGCCAAAAGCATTTGGAGCTCTGTAATCATAGTTAGGCCTGCTAACACCAGCCGGATTACAGTAGCCAGTATTTATATTATCAATGTAATCACAGTGAGGTATGCGTTATTATAATTTATCATTATCATGATGGGTTTGATTTCCATCCAGTTGAGGATCATCATCATCATCATCGAGATTGGGAGCTGATGAGGCTCAGCCCATATAGGCGCATGTCTCCACTCCCAACGACACACATGATTTAGCCAGCCGAATTCACCCTACAAGATATCATCAAATTAAGAAATAAGAAAATTTCTTTAGACTTACCGATACCAGGAGCGGAGTAGATGAAATACAGTGCCGAGGTTGAGAGCGAAAAAAGGAATAAAAGCCCAAGGTATGACCTTCTCCGGAAACGCAAATGTGTCGGCATTATACAGGCAGCAAAAAAAGCACACGGTGGCACGTTTGCGTTATCTACACACAGCCAGCAGACAGAGCGGTTCCGATGTGTCCAGGTGCTGGAAGGTTCGGACAGTGGTAGGCTTTTAACGATCCGAGCGGTGTGGTGGTGTCGCTCTCTCTGCGGCTTCGCCGAGGCAGCAGGCGGCCAAGAGCACACGTCGATTTCCACGGCAGGTTGACAACAGGAGAGGTCCTCCGGTAATCAGTCCAGTCATACGAATTCCATTCCTGACAGGGGTTGTTTCAACTCTAAATGCGTCTAAAGTCCGAGGTGGAAATCATAAAAACCCATACACACACGCGCACGCACACGTACGGGAACAACGGACTTTGGCGGTGACAGAGCGAAGCAACCCGGCGGCCTTGTCGTTTTTCAGTGCTGGGCCATTATTTGTCACGCTGTACGTAGATGATGGAACTCGGCCGCTCCTGAGCTCTCTCTGCCTCCCAGCCAGCCAGCAAGCCAGCCTCCCTGCCTGCTTTACCTTGCTTGCTTGCCTTCCTGTAATGAGCTTTTTCCCGCAGGAAAATGAGCAGCAGCACCTCAGTGGGCGTAGACACTGCAACGTGCCTTTAGCGTATCCACCGTGCACAGAGGGGAGGGGGGGCTGTGGTGGGTGTGTGTAGGGGGATGCATTCGCTTGAAACAGACACGCTGATTATTATTTTTCTATTTTTTGGTTATTGCCTTCTGGGACGGGTAAGATATCAAATACATAAGGGATCTCTAAGCAGCCCGTACGCCAATACTCAACTAAGGTACTATATGGCAAAACGCCTAATGTTTTGCGTTATTTAAAACGCTCGTTTACATAAAGCCCCACATTTTCTCTCCATTTGGTGGCAGCATTCTTAAGTGTTCCTGCCTACATGAAGCGTCGGTTTATTACATTGGGCGCACTCGTTTTTAAGGGTGGCACTTGACAACTGGCGCCGTTGCAAAGGCTTATGGGAAATGGTGTCCATTTAATAAAATCTATCATTTGGAACATATTTTTATAACATGAAAAACTAACCTCTTAACTACTGAAGTCAACCCTCAATTAATATTTAGGAAAACCATCCTAATACGTATTTTAAGAGCTAACAGCGAATTAAAATACATGCTTCCGTATTTTCTGCGCATGCGTACAAAACTAGAAACTACAACTCCCACAAGCATACACTCAGGAATTAGATTATGACGTTAAAAACAAACATGGCGCTGTCGACATGGGTTTGTTAGTCTTTTTAGGGATAAACATTCGTATTATTGTTTGAACTAATGTTGACAATAATGGAAACCAATAGAGTTCACGTTCTGTGTTCGTTGTTGTCAGTTTTATTTCTTTGCCCGTCCTTGTCAGGTCGAACAGAGGCGATAAAGTCTTCGGACGTGTATGAGAGAAATGACAAGGGAATGGACGCTCTTCACAAGGATTATTCTCTGTCTGACAGCCAGCTTTCATCAACCAAGCATGACATTGAAGAGGCTCGCGATTTACTCGATAGACCGGAAGACATAGCGGCTGTCAGGTTAGTGTGAGTTCATGGTTCTAATATAAGTGATTTGTGGAGAAGCCTGTCAGTCTCAATATGAAATAGTACTGGGCTAGACGAAACCAATCGGAGGTTTGTCAATGTCATTGGGAAGAAATTGTCCCAACAAATTTGAACTCTTGCGTTATCTGTAGAAAACACATCACGAGTTAAAGGGAGGGTAAACGCGACGATGGTTAATTTTTCACTAACTAACCATGTTCATGTATATCTTTTTTTATCAGGAAAATGAAAAAAGTTAGCATTTTCTATTTTATTTTGGATACATATTGAAACAATAAATGCCCTTAAAAACGCCCACTTTTCATGAGGAATAGGGCCACGCCCCCCTCCCCTTCATGTCTTGGCGATGACGTCACGGAAGGAAGTGATTGTGGCAGTCGTGAGGGACACCCCCCTAACTGCAGGCCTGCTGGGTGAGACCCCCCACCCCCAAATACCCAGCAGGTCCATGAAACAGCACAGAGGCGGTTCGATCCACAGCGGTCAGCTGATGGGCTGTGGATGTCGAGCCTCACAAAAACAGGTGTCTGTGTCTAGAGGACCCAGGGTACTCTGGCGGGGTAGATGCAGATGGTGTCCGACGGAGGTCGGCCCCATCCAGGGTCCAACAAGGAAGAAGGCATGGGTGCGTATCTCACACTGAGACTGCAGCCGTAAGGAAGAGGGTGCGGCCCACTGTTGGTCGGCCAGGTGGTCACCTGCGTCCAACAAAGGTAGCAGTGCTGGCCAAAAAAAAAACGATGAGGCAGCTTCATAGCTTCCAGCTTCATAGTAGTGCCAATAAATATGGAGGCCTGCTGTTCTTTTCATAGTCCATCCATCTATTTTGTATACTGCTTTATTTGCATTGGGGTCACGCATCAGATGGAACCTACCTGCAAGGCAAATATAGATTTCTTCCTTGTAGACAAGTCACCTTGAAAACCTTAGTTTCTGTAGGTCCCTGTAGACTGTATGCTGTTCATGTGGCTCCCTGGCTCTGTTTTTTTGTCACTAGTAGTTACATTAGATTGGTGAAACAGTCGTATTACATAAGTCTCTCTGACGACCCAAAATAGTCCGCACAAGCAGTAATGAATACCTGTAGCTAAAAATATAAGTAGCAAGCAAAATGTATCTCATTGGAGCAAAGACTACTGTTTCTTCTTAACTAGAAATACTCAAGTAAATGTAAAAGTATGTTGCCGTAAAACTATTCTGAATTACATTTTTTAAGAAAGGGTCTTTTCTAAGTGAATCTTGTTTTTTAAGAAAGATTTCTTTTCGAAGTGAATTTTGTGTTACACTCCACTCACTCGTACTACTCTGCTTTTCTCCTTGTAGCAAGACAAATGATACAGAAATCCACGCAAATGATTCCATCCACTCCACAGCGTTGTCAACCAAGCCGACAATGCCAGCACCCCCAAATCCCAAGGCCATTCTACCTGCGCAAACGGGGGTCCAGGCCCAAGAAGAAGAACAGTCCAATGGGTTGACCATATTCTTTAGCCTTCTAGTCATTGGTAGGTTGGCTTTCATGATGTAGTAGTATAGGTAGCAATAACAAATAAAAACAATACATTAAAAAATATAAATATATAAATTAAAAAAGGAAATCCTGGTCCACCATCCGGCGTCTCAGGAGGGGGGAAGCAGTGCACCGTCAACACTGTTTGCATTACACATCAGTCTCTTTAAACATACGACATGTTCCTTTTGCTGCTAAACGTGAGTCACTGAGTGCATTCTATGAATTTTAATTATTTCTAGTGGTAGCATGTAGCAGCAGGATATGTATTCAGGTGTGACTGCCCTGTGAACGGCAAAGCAGATACGCAACAACTCCCTCTTGGCAAATATTCTAATCACCAGTTTGAAATACCCAGGATGGTAACTGACCAAATGTCAAACTTGAAAACACCTGGTACCGATTGGCAAGTAGATGATGTTGAACTTACTTGCTTGCAAATGTTTATTTCTTACAAAATCAGTGCAACAGATGGTTTTTATCTTTGCTCCATCTTGTCACAACAGGTATCTGCATCATCTTGGTTCATCTGCTTATCAAGTTCAAGTTACATTTTCTTCCAGAGAGTGTCGCGGTTGTGTCACTTGGTGAGTTTCTATTGACACTGACAGAATGTTTTCCCTTCACTTCTGTGGACAGACAGACAGACAGACAGATAGCTCCAGCGAGTTCCTGTGTCTTGCAGAGGCAGAATTAGCTTTCAACAGCTTAACAGAAAAGATTAGTCGAATGATTCCAGCTTCTTACCTGCCAGATACGAGGCTCTGCATAACAGACACCTGCTGTCAAGGAAGTCAAAAAGCTCCGTGCTCGCCACGAACCACATTCGCCACCGCCGGAGATGTGGGCCCAATTAGAGCTGTCACCAAACTTTCAGCTCCGTGCTCGCCACGAACAACATTCGCAACCACCGGAGATGTGGGCCCAAGTAGAGCTGTCCACAAACTTTCAGAGTGGTTCATCCCTTTTATTGTGACATTGTTGGCCACATAGTTACAATGATCTCGAATAAATAAATTGTGATTGAACAAACCTATCAAGACAAGCTTTTTCAAGGCATTAGTTGTTTCATTATTTCTCCAAAACAAATGGATGACATGGAAAATGAAAACTGCTTTTATTTTCTTGATCAAAAAATACAAAGTGAGCTTGTTAGTAAAAAATGGACCATCACAGATGAATGATCCCTCTAATTTATTTAATAATGTCTTCATCTTGCTCAAAAAGAGCTGCTACCATCAGCTGCTTCGAACAAAAGGTCCTCTGTCCTGAGTTGTTTAACACGTCTTGATGTAAATACCACAAAACAAAAGCTGGAATTCTGAAATTTTGTGTTCATCTCATGATCCGAAACCCAAATGTGTTTGGTGTACTGAACAGCAGAAACAAAGCAATTGACCTTGCCTTTCCAAAACTTTTGGAGAGGACTGTATCTGTCTCTATCCCTTTTTGTCCCTCGCCCCCTGACTGCATTGATATCTCGGCATGTTTAGAGCAGGACACTGCTGAAGAGAGATAACAACGTGTGAACATATCAGGGAGACACTGCTCTTTCTTCTTTATCGCTTCTCTCTCATCCACTGCCCTCCTCCTCACCATCCCAATCCATCAAGGGTGCCGGTTTGATGCTTACACTTGTAGTTTCCCGAGTGTCTTACTCTTGCTCCCTACACGGTTTTCTTTTCTCACCGTTTTAGTTCACGTGTTTTCGCTGAGCTTTGTCATGATCACTAAAGTCTATGGGAACTTTCAGTGAGTAAATTATAACAAAGGGAGCACTATTTGGAGAACTGTGTAGTATCTTCATTAACTAAAGTCAACATGTTTTGCTAGTGTCTATTCTTTAACCTCTAACCAGACACCTTGAAGTTGGATTGAAATGTTCTCATATATTAAAAGTGGTACATTATTTTGCTCTCTTGTTTCTATATTCCTTCTAGGGATTCTAATGGGAGGATTCATTAAGATCATTGAGTTCCAAGAATTGGCCAACTGGAAGGTACAGTGACTCATTCTTGTATGTATGAATGTTGTTGGTTTTGCATTTGCATGTTCTGTCCATTTTGTTTTTTTTGCTTTCCCTTCAATATTTTGCTCCCTTAGCCTTATCTCGAATGTTTGTCATAAATCTTTTCCGCTCGCAATACCTGCGCACACTCTGTGTGGTTCACTCGTGCTCCAATGGAGCCCTGATTGTAGCCCCCACCCCACCCCGTTGTTATTCTTCTGGAGCTTGCAGCCTTTAATTAACATTCCTCACTCTGTACCATCGAGTGAAAGAATGAATGAACAAGAGAGGGAAATATGGAGAAAAAAGGGGCGGGAGGGGGGGACAGGTTATGCCAGTGTTTTGTATACAAGGGGACCTGTTGTGTTTTTGTTTCGTGTGTGTGTGTGCGCGTGCGTGTGTGCGTGTGTGTGTTGGTAAGTGGGTGTGTCAATATTCTACCTTGGGCCGCTCAGGGTTCTGTGTAGTCATTGACCCCAGTAACATGAGCCCATGGTGCCCATTTGCTTTTCAGAACGTGTGACTATGTTTACAAGCAGCCAATACCCCTTTTTAAAACCCAAGTCTTGACAGTATTTGGGTTTCTTAAGACCACAGAAACTCTTCAGATACCAGAACATGCCCTTGAAAGGAATTTTAAAATCAATGTGTGTCATGGGTTCAATCAGGATACTTAAATGCACAAGTAGCTCTGTTTGTTGACACATGTAAAGAGGTTATTCTTGTCCCCACGGGGGTCGCGGGCGTGCTGGAGCCTATCGCAGCAGTCATTGGATGGTAGGCAGCAGACACCCTGAACCGGTTGCCAGCCAATCGCAGGGCACACAGAGATGAACAACTGTCACACTGGCACTCACACCAGGGGCAATTTGGAGTGCTCAATCAGCCTACCATGCATGTTTTTGGGGAGTGGGAGGAAACCGGAGTGCCCGGAGAAAACCACTGCGAAAACACGAAAACACGTCAGGCTTGGCAAAAAACCTTGTCTGGATAAAATGGTTCGGATGGATTACAGACAGATTACAATTAAACCTCTTTGTAAATCTCAGTTTAATTTTTTGCGTTTAAACCATGTTAAATTTAATCCTGTTGCACTAGAACCTTAAACACCAGTTCAAACTGTTTGGACAGTTTAATTTTACCACTGGCTGATTTTTTTTTTTAGGTGTATAGCTAAAAAAATAATGAAGAAAAAGAAAATTATTAGACAGACCTAATCCTCTTGAATTTTATGATGAATTTTACTGAGGAAACAGCTTTGGAGCTGAACATGAAGATTATCTCATTTGTCAGACATGTTAATGAGAGAAATGCTGCAACATTTTTTTTTAAGTTTTTCCTGCAAGCTTTTATTGAGTGGCTACTCTTGTTTTTTTTTTTCTTTCTATTAGATTGATCAGTTCAGTCGCTGCTGAACATCGTCTTTCTTTTTCAACATATTGTTGTTTGTCTTCTATTTGCTCCGTTAATTCGGCCATCAAGTCGTTGTCAAAGGAGGAAATGTTTAAACTTCTCTGCCGAACCATTTTAACAAAGCCAATCCCGTTAACAAGTCATGTTAGGCTAACGTATTTACGAGCAAGCAATTATGCCAGACCACATCCCACTGAGTGGTGTAGGGCGAACACCGCTCCATCCGGGTTCTCAAAATTTGATAATGACAAGAAAACCTCAAATGAACTCTGACAAAAAAACTTGCTACGAAAATGCTTTTTTCACCGTTATATTCAACAGAAGCAATGTGTTCCTTCAATTCAAAATTTTAATGACTTTTTTTTTTTTTTTAACTGAAGGTTCAAACTTGTAGTTATCCTAAAAGCAGGCGTTCCCTCCCTCGTTCTCTCTCTCTTGCTTTCTCAGCAAGCATGTTTCAAAAGTTGGCCCATTTTACAAACCTATCAAGCCTTCAGCCACAAACCAGCAAGACCCCCCGAGGCAGTCGCATCCTGCCTTTCCAGGCTTTGCCCTTGCCTTTCCCCACCAATCTGCTTTCTTTGCCCTTTACTGCAAACTCCCCCATCTGCACTTCTTTCCCCACAGACAAACAAAAAAAAAAAGTCTCTTTTGCACTCTTTTGTATTATGAATACACTCATTTGCCTTGAGGTCCGGAAAACTAGAATGCTGCTAGAAAGTATCTCTGGCAGCAACTTTTGAAACAAGAAAACGACCAGTACATCAAGCTACATTAGTGAATACAATTTCCCGTCTCCTAGTTTGCCTCCTTGTCATTGACTCATGGGTTTTTCTATGTGACTGTTGTGCTGTGTTTTAAGCCTCAAAGGCCAGTGCATATTTTTTTCATGTTATTCAATCTCTTCACACCAAGAAAATGGAGCAACACGGACAGAATGGTTTTAATTATGGTTTCGGGGCCCTTTTTCCTCATCAAGTGCGGTCACAGGGGAACCACACAGAAATTCATCGAAGTTTTTTTTTTTTTTGCAATTCGCTTCTTTTCAAATGTAATTATCTCTTCTGTCTGCAACATCTTTAATTTGAACCACTTCACTCCCTCAGGATTTCACACGTAGGTCAGTCTCGTAATTACTGACCCTGCATTTAAATTTTATTTATCCAGGTAAGATAATTAGAATTGTTTCTCATTCACATTGCCGACCTGGCTGCGGACGGACGAGCATAAATCAAGGCAAATTAGAAGCAAATCGTAATACATCAACCTGTACAATTAGATATAGTTACATATTTATATACTAGATTATTCATTATAGTACTAGGTGAATAAAAGGTTCATACGCTAAAAAGAGATGCAGAAATAAACTTTTTAATAATATCTAATTGAATGAATGTGGTGCATTTTATTATTTATTGCAAAGTGTTACTAGGGTGGGGAACAAGCTTTTTTTCATTTGTATTTCAATTGTTGCATAATGTCTATGCATATGTGCCTGTTCACTCCTGCACACATTCTTTTATTTTGCTATTAAACCTGCGCATGCATGCAGAATTATGTCTGTCAATCTGCTGCATGTAAGGGCCGCCATCCTCAGTCTCAGATGTGATTTATGTTTGCCTTGTCACTTTCCCCGTAAGGCAAAAGTCTAGTTGAGCGGGAACATTCAAGAATTTCTGAATGGCCTCTTTTTCTCTCATAAGGAAGTCTGTTTCCGCAACATGTATGCTCTGTATGCAATCCCATAGCTTGACCTAGTTTTAAAATGAAGTTGGGGGAGTGTAAATTTGTGTCGAACTTTTGCTGTTGTTGGTTTTTTTATTTTTTATCAGGTGGCCGCTTTTTCATATAAGTCTAAAAAAAAAAGCTGTTTGAGTTAGTAACCTAGTAGCATAACAATTGAATAAGATCTACTCTGAATCAATCCGATCTACCTTGCACCATGTGTACTTTGCTCAGGTATCAAAAACTGCAGCAGAACTATTTTCTCCTTTCACCACAAGGGGTCAGTTTTCCATCTCTGTTCATCATGGGTATGCTGTGCCTGGAGCTGATGACTGCAGACTGTGTTCGCCTCCATCTGCTCATGGGGTCATTGGGGCAGAGAGGCTCGAACAAGCTGTCAAGACTGCTGCCTATACACAAAGGGAGAGATTGTTGACTAGATGGACTAAATATGGACCGGCCCTCTTCGATCTTTCTGACAGAAAACTGATACAAATGTCCAGTCAGCCACTACCCAGAAATAGATCTATCCTTCTTTTGCTTTCTAACGCACACCGTGTATTGAGTTTAACGTGCACTAAAAGGAATTATGGACATTCTGCTGCGCAGTTTGTTGCTCGGCTCCTTCTTGCTTCATTTATAGATTTTTTTACATCCACCTTCAACCGAATGTTATGCATGGGCAGATGATGCATGTACATCACATCCACTTGCTTGTGCGTACATGCGTGTTCATCGTGCATATACAGTAAATTTGTTATTGCAAGAGCACATGGTCTAGTATGCACAGACCCAGGGACAAGAAGGGAGCACTGCACGAGCACATGATGCCCACGCCTGAACTAGGCTGGCCCATTTAGCAACAATGATTTCATTATAGCACTGAAATTATCAGAAAGCTAAGGTCGCAGAGACTGTGTGTGTGCGTGGATTATTCTTAGGGGGAATTCACGTGTCTTTTTATAGCATGTGTGTTTGAGTGGGTAGTTCTCTGCATGCATGAATTTGCTGGCATTGTGTGCGTGTGTGCGTGCATGCGTGCATGCATACGTGTGTTAGCCAGTCATCCAGAAGCAAACATGCTAATATGTCCTGTCAGATAAAGCATTGTTTCTTGGCTTCTCTTCCTCAAATTCCCTTGTCCACAGCTAAGTATAAAGTCAGCTGATGATTGTTGCCACTATTGTAATGAATAAGAAATATGTGTGGTGGATTTAGTATTAACAAGAAGCATTCCTTCATTTTCTGGTTTGTACTAGCATCACTATTTGGATTTACGCAGGCAAATGTGCACCAGTTCAGTAAAGTAACTGATCCAATTGAAACAACTTCCTAAAATATCCTTCTTTCCGATTAATCTCCTTTTGAATCAAGTGGTTTTGAATTTCAGGATGTTAAAAACTGTTCAAGCTAATTTGCATGTTGAATTACCCTAGAGCGACAATCGTGGCTTTTCGGGAGCACTTCGTTTGCTTATTCACTGTCAAGTTGTTAAATCTTGATAATTTTGCTTTTGTTGTTGTTGCTCTTTTACTGTGAAATGTTAAATAGGGCCTTTTCTCTTTTTATTTTCAAATAGGAGGAGGAAATGTTCCGACCCAATATGTTCTTTCTTTTGCTCCTCCCGCCCATCATCTTTGAATCAGGATACTCTTTACATAAGGTGATGTACAGCAGAACAAAGTGTGATTGATACAAGTATTGTACAAGATTTTTCAACAGGGCAATTTAAATATGAAATTAAGAAATGCTTACTATCTAATGCGATTGTTGTGTATGTTTTTTTATATACAGAAATATATGAGCACCTGAAGTATGTGTGATTTGAGTGTTCTGTTAATGAATTAGCCGTGGTTTTAAAAAACAAAAGTGGTGCGACTGTGGTTTACCTTAAAATTAATACTCTTAATGTATTCACCTTAAAATTAATTTTCTTAATGTATTCACCTTGCATTTTGCATGTTTGCTGTAATTTGAAATGTTAGGGAAAGAAGTATTTCATAATCTCTCAGATTTGATAAGAAATGAAACTCACAATCACTCTCAAATGTACTTCCAAGCATATTCAGCAAGAGAAAGTTGATATTAAAAAAAAATACATTCTGAGCATAAATCGTTCAAAACATGGTATTGAATGTTCACTGATAGTAATGTGTTATTGCCTCCCCACTGAAATCTAATGGATTGCCTCCCTCCATGTGTGTTCAGGGTAACTTCTTCCAGAACATTGGCTCCATCACCCTGTTTGCAGTGATTGGTACGGCTATCTCTGCCTTCATCGTAGGAGGAGGCATCTACTTCCTCGGACAAGTAAGATATGCTCAGACTACATTTTGTCATATAGATTTCCATCGCTCTGAGTTCAGTAGCCTTGCGGGTTTTTTTTTTCTCTCTCACCCACAGGCAGATGTGATCTACAAGATGACCATGACAGATAGGTGAGACCTTGTTGTTGCTGTTACATATTCATTTTCTGCTGTTTCTTCATTAAAATTAGAATAATAGCAGGTTCAAACACTGTTCATTTAACCAGCAAGGATTGTTGCTCTTTATTTTAGACATTGACGGGACAGTAGAGAATGTTTTGATTTTTCAATGTTTATTAATTAAAAAAAACACTAATAATGTCAATATTATGCTAAATAAGCGGTTCTATCACAGCAACATAAATTTTAGACTGAAATTATGAATTATGCATGTCCTTTTACAACTGGGTATGTGGCTGTGTTAAGAAATAACCACTCACATTCAAACTTGTGTTAAAGTGAAGTCAGCACACGCCGGCTGCTACTTAAAGTGCCTCTGATTGACCACAAATAAAGTTCCGCTTGATAGAGTTTTGCCTACTCTACCTTTTATGCAAGAACCACACGTAAGACAATTTGCACATTTTACACTTGCAAGCGGGGAAAGCCATCAGCACCCCTGTGTGGTACAGAGGTGCTTGGAAGCAGTCTAATTTTTGCCTCTTGTAAGGGAATATTTATTGAGAGAAAGCAGGGTGGCGGTGAGAGTGAAGAGGTTTCGGAGGTCACCTCTGCAAACTGGTTAATCAGTGCAGAGGTTAGTAGCTCTTTGTTTTACAAGGTTGTGGAAACAGAAACTAGTGGAGCATTTTAGATAACTAACTAAGCAAGAATGTTTCCACATCATTTGGAAAGTTTCAACAACAAACAATGAACCTTTCTTGTGTTGTAGTTTTGCCTTTGGCTCACTCATCTCCGCTGTAGACCCCGTCGCTACCATCGCCATCTTTAATGCGCTCAACGTGGACCCCGTCCTGAACATGTTGGTGTTTGGTGAAAGCATCCTTAATGATGCGGTCTCTATTGTCCTCACAAAGTAAGAGTCCATTTTCTTCAAATTTGTCATACGTCATCAGATTTTGGTGCCAACATTTTGTTCACTCATCCAAACACACGGCTTTGCATTTGAAAGATGGAATTTGTCTGCCCTCTAGGGTCAGTCAAAGGTACAACTAGTCTTGGTTAACATTTTGTTCTCTGTCTGGTGTTTCTTTAGCACTGCAGAGGGCTTCTTTTCCCGCTCAGACACAAGCACAGGCTGGGAGACATTTCTGCAAGCAGTGTCATATTTCCTCAAAATGTTCTTTGGTTCTGCTGCCTTGGGGACCCTCACAGGACTCATCTCTGCTCTTGTATCCACTTATGTTGGGTCTGATACTGTACTGTTTAGTGAACATCTATTTTGCAGCAGTCTTATTGATCTTCCTTAACTTGCGAACCAGTTCCTAAAACACTTTGACTTGAGGAAGACTCCCTCTCTAGAGTTTGGAATGATGATCATTTTTGCTTACCTTCCCTACGGCCTGGCAGAGGGTATTTCACTGTCTGGTAGGCACATACTTGCAGGTTGACTGATTGATTTTGTTTCTCATGTATGATTGTAATATGTGGACTCTTCATCCACAGGAATTATGTCCATCCTGTTTGCTGGAATCGTGATGTCTCATTACACCCATCACAATCTGTCTCCTGTCACCCAGATCCTCATGCAGCAGACACTACGCTCAGTGGCCTTTATGTGCGGTCAGTTAATTCCCACCGTTTCCCGTAATTATCCCATCACTATTATAGCCGTTAACGCTGTTTTTTTTTTTTCACCCCACTTTCAGAGACCTGCGTCTTTGCCTTCCTCGGTCTATCCATCTTCAGCTTCCCTCACAAATTTGAAATATCGTTTGTTATTTGGTGCATTGTAAGTGATATACTTATGTTGACACTCGTGCGCAGTGGCTTATGTCTCCCGTCACCGTGAAGACTTTCTTATCTCATTCTAGGTGCTGGTTCTTCTGGGTCGTGCCGTCAACATCTTCCCTCTGTCATTCCTCCTTAACTTTTGCAGAGATCACAAGATCACACCCAAGATGATGTTTATCATGTGGTTCAGTGGTGAGATAAGACAGTCAACAGTAATTTTCGAAAGAGAAACAGGAAGTCATCTACACTTGTGTGTTTGCACAAGATGGCTGATAAAGCTGTGTTCAGTGCATGGTGTTTATCAGATATGGACCACTTAAAAACAAAAAAAAGAACCGCAATTGAGCACCAAACGTTTATTTTTACACTAGTAAAAATCTGGCTCAAAAAATTCTGCTTGTAGAAAGTTAACTATTAACATTCTCACCTTTGGACAATTTAGTTACTGTAATGTTTGTTGTTTTGTTGTTGCATTTTTGAGGTTTGAGAGGTGCTATCCCGTATGCTCTGAGCCTGCATCTTGGCCTGGAGCCAATCGAGAAGCGGCAACTGATCGGCACCACCACTATCATCATCGTGCTCTTTACTATCCTTCTCCTCGGGGGTGGCACCATGCCACTCATCCGCATCATGGATATTGAAGATAGCCAGTCACGGCGCAAGAATAAGAAGGACATCAATCTGAGCAAGACGCAGAAAATGGTAACACACACTGATCCAAGCTGTGCCATTGCCTTCATCTTCTGCCATCAGACTGTGTGGTTTCTCTTGAGAGCGAAAAACATCAAAGGGTTGGAGATGGTTTATGAAGGGCACAAGATTTTCACAATATAAACCACTCTCATAACTGAGTCACACAGTTACACCACAGAGAAACATGATTTTTTTGTGTGCAGAATTTTCTTATTTGATGTGTTTCTTCTGGGAATCAGCCTTGCCAAAGGGAGCAAGATCAATTATGCTTGCATTTCTCTCTATTACTAAAATCCCTTTGCAGACTCTTCACTCAATCCTTCAGTGTGATCTCGAAACTACTCGTGTCATCTGGACGTTTTTTCTAATTCTGTGGTCCACCTCCTTTTCCTTCATCCCTTTCCCCTGTGGCTAGTTAGTCAACCCTTTTCTCTCCGATTATCTGACCCTCACCTTCTTCTTGCTATCTCCAGGGGAATACCATTGAGTCGGAGCATCTATCAGAACTGACAGAGGAGGAATATGAGGCTCACATACACCAGAGACAGGATCTGAAGGGGTTCATGTGGCTTGATGCTAAGTACCTTAACCCCTTCTTCACCCGGAGACTCACCCAGGAGGTAAGAGATGGCGAGAGACGGACTGAAATCCTCCGCCACACTGGAGGCCACTTCATCACTTTGCTGGCAATCCTTTAAGCCAATTTAAGTACTCTGCATATTGCTGAATGATGGATTTTTCAAGCTTGTATATACTCCGCATTCAGTAGAATAAGTGCCAGTACTAAAATACAAAAACAAAGTTTGGACATTAAAATTTGTTTAACAAGACAATTTTTGTAAATTGATACAGCCACACTCTTTTGTATATCCAAGAACTTGAAATAATTCTCAATATCCACTGGTGTATCATTAAAGACAATAGATATCATCACACATTTTGATTACCTTTTGTTTTAGCCATATTAAGGAATGAAAAAATCAAAGCGTTTAACTACATGAATAAAAGCTTCCTGGAATTTGACAGAATTGTTAAATGACGTATGTGTTCACTTGCACTAACTTGGAGCATGTATTTAACAGGACCTGATGCACGGACGGATCCAGATGAAGACTCTAACCAACAAGTGGTATGAAGAAGTTCGTCAGGGTCCTTCGGGTTCAGAGGACGACAATGACGAGGCAGAGCTTCTGTGAAGTGAACACTTTGACACCACATGGAAATACAAAGCACTCGCGTATTCCATGGCATGTGAGAGACAGACTTGCGTCACATGCACTATCCCCCTGTTTTTTTTTTTTTTTTTGTTTTGTTTTTTATAAACTGCCTCCATGGTTGTGTGAAGAATTTGCTTTGGGGTCTGTTCCATCATGAGGAAGTTCAGACAATCTGCACTAGCAAACACTGGGAGGCAAACTAATTCCGTGAAAAAGATTGTTCCTTACTTGAATGCCACATTGTCTGCAGCATAATTAACAGTTGATTCAGTTCACTGACATTGAACAGAATATGAGAAGTTCTGTGCATTTGCCACTTGTGAAAGGACAGACTCTTTGAATGTAAAGAAATTATAAGGAACACCTTCACTTTTTATACTGGTTCTGCTTTATTCAAAGTTTACTTTGTGTCAGGTGAACAATGTGCAATAGTGCCATTTTATATTGTATTCATTTATATTTCTGTTCAGACTTCTTCCTTTATATGCACCCACTGATTATTTGAAGCTTACAGAATGAGGATGTAATGTCAAAAGTGCCACAATGCACACAGCAGCTCTTTGGCAACTAAAGAATAAAGAGAAGTGGAGGGGAGGAGGGGGGGGGGGTGTTTCAGACTCATTAGAATATGCTATAATTTGTGATTCTGGCTCCCAGATGACATGGTCAATGTTTGTTTATATCCCCGGTAAGATTGCCGTACCTACACTGAGCTTTAATTACAACTGGAATTGTGGCTTGTGGAGAGTTTACTGTGCATCGCTAAGGTCATCTCAAATGAATGTCTTTATTTAAATGTTTGTGTGTTGATTCTGGGTTTCAGTGCTTTTTTTACAATCACCTCATGCAGTGAGTTAATAAAAAATGTCATAAATCAAGTCAAGGGTTTGCATTCATGTGAGCTTTCTTGTTTATTTTTGTAACGGAGAAACAGTTGATGATGGTACTTAGATGCGTCTCAATAAATTATATTGGAGAAGACTGAGTAGTTTAATCCAAAGTGAAACTTGTGTTACATTGATTCATCCCGCATATGGTAATCTTTCAAGATTTTATTTTCAGAATGATTGATTCACCATTTAAAAATAGAATACTACATGAAAATATTTATAGATTTGTTGGTCTTATAAAAGTTATGGTCATTCATAAACAGTCAGTACTTAGTTGGAGACCCCTTTTTTCATGAAGCAAGGAGCTCATCATGCAGCCTATCAGTTTGGTTCCATTACTGGATCTGATTCAGTCTTGGCAATACCCCATCAATTGTTGATGGGATCCAGTGCTGGAAGGTTTTCCGGCTCGTCAAGCAATGTAATGGCATGTTTTTTTTTTTTTTTTTTTTAAACATAATTTTAGAAGTGGTTTCAGGTACCAAGTCCTGATAAAGCATGAGATACGGATGTATCTCCACAAGTCTTGCCACTAGATGGAAGCAAAGCATGTGTGGAGTGCTAGGTCAGTATTGATACATGTACTCTGTGTAAGACTTATAAACTTGGTTCAGTTTTGTGTGGTTTCTGAAAAAAATAAAAAAACATGCAAAAAGATTTGCAGCATTATTTTAGGAGGGTGACCATATCAGACTTCACAATATTTGTGAGCGATTGATTATAGTTATTGTTATAAGCTTCAAGAAACACAATCAAAAGAAAAAGAAACATTTCCCGATTTGTGTAAAGACTCCACAGAATGACTTTCACACTTTGAATTGACCAACTGAAATATGTCTTGACGGTCAAATTAATTGTAGTATATGTAAACTGTACTGTATATTCTGTAGTTTAAGGTTCATTACAGACTCTTAATTCCCTGTAAGTATGTTAGTTATCAGCTATGTATATAATTGACACTGAAGGCACTTGTCTTTTTGTTTTTTCTTTCTTTTTTTTCTCTATGAATTTCATGAATAAGTGCATTATATCATTGGAGTTTGAGTTCAACAATGTACTCTGCTTAAAAATCACTTGACTAATTTGGTTAGCTGTTCATGTTCAGCGTTTGTGTTCGGTGTTGTCAAATAAATAAGTAAATGTGCACAGCTTCCCCGCTTGAAAGAGATTCATTCATCCACATTAGGGATTTTATTCATTGATCAAGCAATGTTTTTTCTTTCCCCTCATTTCTTATTTTAAATCCAGTAGTTTGACAGAAGTTTCATTCCTTTCATTAGTGCCTGGCAATGAGTTTCCTCAAGTGCATTTGCATTTCAATTACATTTAAGACTTGGACAACGTTTCACTTTTGGTCACAACAAATGAGGCTGCCAGTGTTATTTCAACCTTTATTTATGTGTTGGATACAAATTAATATTTTACTCCAAATGAGATGATTTGAAATGTTGTTACTATACCTAAAACATGATCCTTGGGACCAATATGGGATTTTAGGGGATATTTAGCCTGCCAATTTGTGATATTAGTTAAGCAGCATTTATTCATGAATGTGATGCATGACCTCTACCGGTAGTGGTAAACTGCAAAGCTCATGTGGTTTTTGTGCAAAACAATTTCCTGAACCCATCGTAAGGAAGATAAGACAAGCTCATATTCTTGCATATAAATACATATTTAGCGTTTTAAATTTTCAAGATAGAGTTAGACTGTCGTGGGGATTTCATAATGACCTTGACTCCCATCAATATACAAACTGTCTGCATGTAAACGAAGAGCATTAATACAACCTAAATAAATAGACACATGTGCAACCTTGGCTTTTTAATGCTGATTATTTAAAGGGTTCCCTATGGAGCATTTGGATAAAGTAAACCCAGGATTTCCATCCATAACAAATTGGCCATGAATAAAATCACCAAGCACATTGTAGGAGGTAGACGATCACCATCAAGAGTGACACAACGGGGAATAAAGAGAAACACAACGTGACTGTCATGGAGATTTGATCGCCATGTGAAGGCCACACTGTCACCTTCCGTCATGCACACATTCACGGGTGGCATAATCAAGATTAAGCGCTTCTTTCGGTTAACAATGTCCCTCTACTACTACCTTGGGGCTATTATATTCTTTTACAGACACTGAATTCAAGTGTTTTGGTCTGACTAATGCAGAATGTCTCACTGCCACATGTGACACACTTGTTATTCGGATAAAAGCAAGAGCATTGTATGTGTGAAGAAAGGATGGTTAAGGGGAGGAGATAGTTTTGCATAACAAACTGCTTTCAAATTCCAACAAATGCTTTCAAGATTGATTTGTGCATTCAAACAATAATTACATTGAGTTTGCCATGCTTTTTTAGGGTTTGAAGCATCTAAAATATTTTTCATTAAGTAGCAGTAGATCAAATATTTGAGGAAAAAAAATCTTGCAAAAGCATTTCACAGGAAAAGAAATGATGAAAAAAAATAATCACAAAAACTACTTGCAATTTTGAAAGTATGATTTGCTTTGGGTTGTCTCCCAGTATTGATAGAAGTCGCCAACGCCCACAGTGACCCTCTTATGATTGTTTACTTTCTTCAGTGACGATCAATGAAGCCCGGGATGGAGGAGGGTGGTTCATTTCTGCTGAGAGATGTCCTTGAACATTCTGACAAAACAACAATCTTATCCACAGCACCGATTAATAACCGATTGTGTGTGCTGGAGTGTTGAAGTAGAACCATGCATGATGTGCATCGTGATTAACAGGTGGGCCAAACCTCAGCTGCTTCCATTCCTCCAACTCACCTCAAGGTCCATCGAACTGGTCGGCCTCAAAATGAGGCATTGCTTACAAGGTTCCAGGTCAGTCACCTACACTTGAATAAAAATGTACGATCATTTTTCATCCCATGCGAGGGATGGTTTCGCCAGGAGCTGGCGAGGCGGCAATGGTTTGATCCACGTGAGGGATCCGATGAAATTTTACATGTAGTAGAAATGAAAAATGAATTTGTGTTACAATCGACTCCTTCATATGAACTCATGCAGATACGCCCCTGATCAGTCTGGACAGGTGTCCGTGCACGACGCGTTTGTGGGATAAGAAATTTATTGAATTATTTCTTGCAGTATTTTTTTTTTTTTTTTTTTTACTCCTGTGTGAAGAGACTGCTGTCTTACTTCCGGAAAATGGGCTTCTGTACTAATCTACAATTCCTTTAGATATTAAAAAGATCAAGGGACTTTATTGTCATGCCAGGACATTTGCACATGAAGCAACACAATATTGAAAATTTTACACCAAAGCTGCATGATAGGAATCACACTCATGGATTGGTATCGGTAGTACAAAATACTGATCGGAACATCCCTTCTAGTTAAGTCAGAAAGTCGCACCAGTGCACAAGTGGATATTTGGGCCATAACTAGTTCACAAGTTAGAATTTATTTTTAGACCCGCTTGTTAAATAGCAAGACTTCAAGGGGCTTTTACTAGTTGTCAGTGTTATATCCATCGCTGATTAGATAGATTTAAATATCAAATGTGTAATTAACTACCAAAGAAATCCGCCTGAATATATGTATAACCTGATTTCAATATCAATCCCAGAGATGTTGGCAATTACTCAAAATATTAATCAATAAATATTAACTGACCTTGATATTATTTTCAACGCTGCAGGTCCCACAAATTCTGTGGTTTTGTTTTCAAAGTCTTTCTTTATACATTTATAAAAGACATACATAAAACATAATCTGTATTTTATCAAAAATGAATACTATTAATAGCTGAAACTGAATAGATATTGATGATGCAATGATGATTGCTGAGGAGAGCAGATGTGCAGATAAGAGACGTAAGAAGCAAAACTTTTTTCTTTAACCCTTGATTTTCATGGCATGTACAGAATAAATCTGCACCGTCTTATTCCAGTATTGGCGTATAGTATTGAACTTCCCTCAGTATTAATTAGCATCAGAGTTGAGCAGGTTTACTGTCTAGCCCTGACAGCACCAAGCCTGTCTGTGTAAGCAACTGAGACAAGGCAGAATGGTTCATCGGTCTTCTGCTCCCCTCGGGACACTATGTTACGTCTCCTACCCCCAGCTCCATGACTTGTGTTAACACAAAGCTAAGCGCATGTGGCAGCATGAGTAATGTACAGTAGCTTGTCGGTGAACGCCGAACCGGCAGCATAGGTTATGTATGGAATAATGTCTACAGAGAGATGTGTCGAGGTTCTTGATTATACAGCATGACATTTTACACTCATTAAAAAATTGTGTCTATGACCCAAAGACTCACGCGTCTCGACATGGCCATTCATAATGGCAGTGGTTTTCAAACTAGGGGGTTGCCCATTCTGCTTGGGTAGGGTGAAGTGAACTGTTTGTTCAGGTTTTCCAGTCATGTTTTAAGATGTTGCATAGCACATAGTCAGCCGTCTTACAAGTCTTCAATGATATTTGCCTGGCAAATGACAGTGGAAACAATGTGTGTCTGGTTTTGTAGGATTTAACTACAGTATTTGGATCACAGAAGTCTGTTGGCTCGTGGGCAGTACTGGTTTAGGCCCTATTTGGGTGACAGAATTTTTTGCGTTAGCCTTGGTTGCTCTGGGTCTTGCACTGCCCCACTGTCGTATCGTGTTTTCATTGTACATGCTGCCTTTGGGTTCCATCTTAAAAAAACTGGGATGTAATTCTTTCCATTGGTATGCGGATGACTGTGAGATCTGTTTCTCGCTGAGCAAAAAAGATGATTTCTCATTGAGGCCACTTTTGTCCTGTCTGGAGGAAATCAAGACCTGGATCGCATCGGATTTTTGGAATTACAATTAAAAGAAAACAGAGGTTATGGTGTTTATTCCCGGTGGCCCTTGTACGTTCCATGCTGTTGAGCAAAATAAGTGCTGTCTGTTTGGTGATAATAATATCTGGCCCCCCCATGCATTTTATGTGCTCAGCCTAAATCTGCGGTTTGGAGATTAGACTGATGGGGATGTGCCTGCGAGTGCACAGTAAATGATTAACACCTTGTCAGTCAGGTGCTCTATCTCTGGTTGAGTGATTTTCCTGGGGTGTCTTACTTTCTTGCAAATCAAATTATAGTTCATGATTCATCCATGGTAGGGGTTAAGTTCCAGTCCACCCCATGACAGACTAAATCCACAAAGTAGCGACTTTTTTTTCCCCCCCAAGCTTTAACCATGAAGCCAATACTCTATGCCATGCCAACATAGAGTTTTAGACTCTATGTTTTAGAGTCTAAAACAGTGATATTGTTGTTGCCGCTAAGGTACAAGGCCCTTGGCACAAATTTTATGGAATAATATCACTGTGAAATAACGGATAACAGGCGACCACCACACTTACAATTTTTCTTCATGCTATTGCTTTGGTTTCAGAAGCTATAGGGAACACGCACAAAGAGGCCGTGGATGATAAAATAAGGACAGCAATGAAACTAAAACTTGTTCCAGCATAGAATAGCGGAGGGGGCTATCAAAGGCCCACAACAGAGTGCTGTGTATTTTTTTGTGTTTTATTGTACACAAGCAGGTTTTGTTTTTTAATGTCCTACATAAAAAGTAGCTATTTTTTAAAAAATGACAATCTCCTAGTTTTGCAACTCTATCGATAACTAGTGTTTTTATTTTTGTATCATTGTATCTAATTCTTACATTGTTTTAACATGTGACATCATTAAAACTGTTTGCACGTTCATAAATTGATAGAAATTGCACTGGGTCTATTTAACTAATAATCAGAGGCGGGCATTGTCCTCTGTCCCTGAGTTTTGATTCTCTGACCCATGTGGGCCGTCACTCGTTGGTGAGATCCAAATGGGCATTAAGAACATCATTTCCACATCACATAAAGGAGCTGCAACTAAATAAATAAAAAACAAAACAGACACATACAAGCGCACAGCGTGTTGATCTAAAAACGATATGGGACACGTCATTGCTGTCTGTGGGACCAAAAGTTAAACAGCTGTCTTTTATTAATATTTTATTTAGCTGCATGTCAGGCGTGCACCACCCGCAGGTGATGTGGTATCGCTAAGTCTGTTCTGGACGGAGTTTGGCAGACTTGGGCCAACAGGGCGAGGCTGAACTAGGGACGGAAAACTCAATGACGGAGGATGACAACAACAATTCTACTTAGGGTTGTGCCAGTTCTTTGCAAATAGACCTATTGTACTTTTGCTCACTTTAATAATGTGAAATGATCCCAAACTTTGGATATTATCTGTTTGTCATGCGCACTTTCCTCCCGTCTCTCACTTATTGCTCTATAGTAACTGCCCATGTGGAAAAATAATCACCATAAAATCTGTATGATATAGGGAATACTCTGCACTGCAGTGAACAAAAAGTGAACTGTGATAATGCTGCTACTGTCAAGCAATGCTGACAGTTTTAACATTTAATATTTAAAATGGTCCTTTTAAGAGATACAGTGGTTAATTATATATATAGCTTTAGAAACCTTAACTCTCGACCTTGACTGTTTGTCACAGCTGTGCGTTTTTCGGCCCAGGAAAATGACCTTGAATAATGAACCTCAAGGGTTGCATGAGTGTTGGACAAACCTTCAGATACCGTACCGCTGTTTCTAGATGCTCTGCTTCTGCATTAATAGAAGAGCATATTTAAATGCAAATGACTGCACATAATTGTTCGGACGAGAAATTTGGACAATGTATCTCACTCACCTCTCACTGAACCTCGTCAATTATGGTGACGGCATATCCGCTGTTCTTTGACAACACTGACCACTCAAGCTGCATCTTTCTCCTGCATATTACTAAAGTGTGGTTAATTTGCATTTGCCTCTTTCACATGAATGTGCGCACACTGTTGATGAAGATCACACTGTATAACTACAGCTCATTCACACACTAAAGGCACAACATGAGAAGCAATTAAGGGATTCTGTATGCGGCCCGGAGACATTTTGACACTTGAAGTCACTGGCGGATCAAACCAGCAATCTTTTGATTGCCAGAAAGCCGCTCAGCTTCCTAAGTCGCGTCATCAAGGCTTTTGCTTTCCTAACCAGTCGTTCTACTGAGTCACTTTCAAATTAAATGAATTGGGATGAATGTTTGGATTAAGAATGCCAACAGCCTCATTCCCCTAAACACAGAATCTTCAGAGGTACCAGCATTTACCCCGCACTTTGAACTGATCTCTGTGTCACAGAGTGGAAACTTGCTAAAACTCGAGTTATTCATTCAGGGGAAATATTGTGTCAACCCCCGCGACCCTGAACAGGATAACTGGTGTTGAAAATTGATTTATTTTGCCAAAGAACGGGACAAAGTGACTTAGACCAAAGGGTTTGTTGAAGGGAAAGGGTTACTGGAGAACAGAATAACAGGAACCAGCAAGGACAGACAACGGGGCAACCAACGGGTAGCATACAGGATAGCAGCGTGGGGCAATAGACGGGTTGCATACCAGCTATCAAACAGACTGGTAGGGCAACAGATAGGGCAACAGAACAAACTGAAGGCTGGGTGTGCGGGGTAAAAAATATATATATATATATATATTTTTATATATATATATATATTCATTATAGATGTGATAATAGCTCATTTTCTTTGTCTGTGTGTGCGTGTATGTGTGTGTGTGTGTGTGTGTGTGTCATTGGGTTGATAAGAGTTACTTGGACGTGTCCTCTGGACGTCACAATACCCTATGGGGGAAGGTGTCACAGAGGAGGATATCAGGCAGAACGAGGAGAGCTCCGCTCTGGTTAGTACAGTCCCAATACACCTTACTTGCATTGGTTCATTCACATTTACATGTTTGGCTTTTTAAGGTGATATCACTGTACTCTGAGTTTCAAATAAAAGTACATTTCTTCAGTCACTTTCTATAATAATGAACAAAACTAATCACGATTATAAACATTTGACCAGTTTCAATCTAAATTATGTAAGATGGACTAATCAAAGCTAGCACAGATGTTACAGTAAATTTTAAACCCTCAAACAACACAAGGTGTTGTATACTTAGCTTCTCATTCAATAACTACTGTATTAACAAGGACATGGGACGCAAGAGTACGTTTGTGATGTGAAGCTCTCGCCAGAATGCTAAACAGCAATGTTTGTGGTTAGGGTGCAAAGGAAGGATGGACAGCCAAAGTCTCTTCTTCAATTGCTTTGCTTCAGCATGGGCATCAAATCCCTAGTTTGTAATAACTTTCAGGAGTCTGAGCTCTTGCTTGGAGTTGGACGGAATTTATTTTTCCAGTGGCTGTGTGAAGGATGATGAGTCATGAGGTGATGAATCAAAATGAGTCTTCACGATATCATGTAAGTATGTTGAAAATATGTAGACTTTTAACTTTGGTTTGGTACCTAATTCCCCCACCGACCCCATCCCTTCACCCGCGACTGACACGCTGAAGCGTTTAAAGCCTTGAAACTGAGAAATCAAACCCTATGTAGGATAATTTCACAGTAGATGCACGTACGACAGGAAGGTGCCGATTGAATACCAACCCTGCATCATTTGCACGAATATACGCAGTTCATTCTCTCAGGGAAAAGACTATTATTCATTTGTTCTCATTTTATTGTTTCCTTTGCTGCACTAATTCTGTCATTAGGATTCTATATGGAGAATTATACAAATTGGACTTCATGTGAGTCTGTTACTGCTGTTGTCGCTGTCATCTTTGAAGGCTTTTAGTAGGAATTAAAAAATGACAGTGACAACGAGACAATATGACATACAGGAATTCCTCGAGACAGGCAACTTGCCATCAAATGTTAGTTTTTATTCTTTCGTGTCACGGGCTCAGATCGCGCTCTGAACATCCAAACATTTTACATTTCTAACATAACATCTCGGTCTTGACATTTTAAACCTGCTGGAGGAACCTGATTGTCAGAGAGTCGAGGGGACCTATAATGGCGCTCATTCACAAACTGTAGAGAAATTGACATAGACATGGAATGACTCTGCTGTGTCAGCAACGTGGCCCATATGGAGCAATAGGTACTGGATGAAAGGGTGTCGCAAATGGCAAGGACTGCCTGATTTTTTATATTTGCAACAGAAGATGCACAAGAGCCTGGCGTGGAGCATAAACGAAACATCTCAAAACAAGACAAACCATTCACTTCACTCGTTTCTTTTATATCAAACAATTAGTTTTAGGTTCATTACCTGACATGTTTCGGCGGTTTCTTCCACCTTCATCAGAGTCAGGTAATGAACCTAAAACAAATTGTTTGATATAAAAGAAACCAGTAAAGTGATTAAAAAAAGGAAAAACAAGATGAACTTAGTACAATAGTTAAGACAAACCATTATATTTCCACCATCTTTCAAAGTTTTCAAAAATCAATTATCTTGTCACATTCATCACGTTATTTTTTTGTTTTACGAGTGGTCCCTTCCCAGTAAAGGGAGTAACACATAAAGCAGGACATATAGAAGAAAGATTGGCAGATGATGTATTACGCAAGCAATATCCTGAGAAATGGGCATAAATGCAATGAGCAATTTTTGTAATGACTAGATGTCTATGGTTTGAATAACTAGCATTTCACTGTATTATTGTTGTTGCAACTGAATGACATTACAAAAGAAATTACTGTGAATAAAAACTACTCAAGTCAAATGTATTTATCTCGCTATTAATCACAACAGACAAAGGGACAAATATTGAGAAATATTAATGTAATCCTTCTCCATCACTGTGTGAAAAACCCTGTTTAAAATCAAAATTAAATTATGGTTAAGAACTCATATAGTAACCATCTCAGGTTAAAATTTGCGCTTGATCAGTTTTATGAATCCAAATAGTATGTGTTTTGGCAAGTGCTTGTACATGCCACAGCTTTTTGCTTTGAAATGTTATAGTAAGTTCACCCCCCATTTAGAATACAGCGTTTGAACAAAACACTAACCATACTATACATAGAAATAATGTTATGTGTGTCAAATCCAGCCAATCCTGTTTAAATTGACTGATATGGAACAGCACAACCTTTGGCTTAAGCGGCTTTGTTAAAATCCATGCTTGATACCTCAAATTAATCATCTCATCTCACTATTTCATAATGTTCCTTTGTGGTTAACGTTGTTGTAGCGACATTATTAAAATCCTACAGAAAATTAGCCATTAGTTCATATAATTTAATGCCAAGCGAAGAAATTGTAATAATGGATTCCCAACGTGAGTGTGCCGAACACAGTGGGGGCTTATTTTAGGATCAATCCCCCTGCTAATGTTAATGTTAAACTATTCCCTGGACTATGCGCCAAGATCATAAAAAAAATGGTTAACTGTTAGATACATATATTGTCAAAAACCTACAAATGTTCTACTTTAGAGTTTGGGAAATAGTGTTTAATTTGCTAATTATTCTTGCTCATATGCTAATAGTTCAGATGTTCACGTTCAATTTTAACATCCTTCGTCCGTAATGATGTCATTCACCACTCGTCACTGTGATTCTATGCAAGTGTGAAACAAAATGTGAAAAGAGGATGGAACATCATTTCGTAATTAACTCTGAATTATTGACTGTCTTGTGATGTTATTTGTCAGGGTGTTGAACAGACAGCAGAGAGCCGAGAGTCATTATTGTCGATCTCAGATTTATTGCCACCGGGAATGAATTTGTGAACGAATTTGGCAGCCACAGAGAACGAGGATGGATTCACAAGATACATATGAGACAGCACATGATAAATATTCATTGATCAACATGCATTAAACTTCACCTAGATTAAACGCTTCATTATTATGCAGTCACTGATAGATCAAGTGCTTCATCTTGCCGGACCTTAACTATTGAACATTTTAAAGTGACAACAAGCCTTGATTTGGTATCAAAGTATAAATTGATGACCTAAATTGTGATCAATCTGAAAGCTAACCCAAGAAAGATTGAAGAGCTCTCAGAGAGTACAGATTACTCCCAAATGAATGTTTGACACCAGTAGTAATCATTTGATGAGGTTTTCTGGATGAGATGTATTTTGGGTAATTCATTAAAAAAATTAAGTCATAACTGACATACCAGGCACAGAATCTAAGTGCAGCATGAGATTCTGTTTGTTGAACAAGGGGAAAAGGAATGCTGGTGGGGCAGGATCAGCGACAAAGCAGCTCCAAGGCAAGCTGATGACAGCTGCCGGAACACGGCTGGTTGCTTGCGGAGGAAGATCTGGCGAGTAGGCAAACAGACAGGTTAGCAAGCAAGCAGCATGCGCCGTCGAAACAGACGAGCAAGGCGAGTTCGTGGTCGGATACAGGCAGTGGGTCAGGCCGGGCAGCAATCAGGCAAACAGACACAAAAGGTCAGTCGGAGAGCAGACAGTGAGCGTATGGGTAGCACCACAGACAAACAAGTGTGTGGCAAGAGAAGTGCGCTTAAGTAGGTGACTTGATAAGAAACAGGTGGCAGTCAGTGAGTGCTGATTGTGCAGGGCGTGGCTGTGAACGGTGTGGGTCACAGCGGATGTGACTGTGGACAAGTCGGGAGGTGCGGCAGCTGAGTGTGTGCGAGGAAAAGTAGACCCTGGGAGGAACGGACACGTGACAATAAAATGTTTGCCCTGTGAGTCGCTGATAATGTAGGGCAGGGGTCACCAACGCGGTGCCCGCGGGCACCAGGTCGCCCGTGAGGACCGCATGAGTCGCCCGCAGAACTGTTCTAAAATTAGCTCAAAATAGCGGCACTTGTCAGTGAGCTGCATCTATTTATTTTACAGTCAAACCTCGGCTTTCGAACGTCCCGGTTCTCGAAATAATTGGAATTCGAACCAAAATAATTCGAGATATTTTTGCTTCGGTTGTCAAACAAAATTCGGAGGTCGAACCTCGCGAGATGAGCCGGGAAGACCCGAGAAAACCCGACCGCGCGGCCTGGATGCCGACTGAGTCCGTTGTTATTGTATTTTCGTTACTTTGAGGATTGTATTAACCCCTAATCATGCCTCCAAAGAAAGCAAGTGGAAGCAGTAAAGCCATCCTAAAACAAAAATACGCTCTTAAAGCAATGCTACAGTGGGCGCCCGGCGTGCGGCGGTTGCGCGATCGGACCAAATTAAGAGCCCTGCGCAATGAGTTCCACTTAAATTTTGGAAAGTACATCAGGACTTTAAAAATATCTAGTAAATTTTAGCGACGGCTCTGTCACAATAATGCGACCAACGCGGTGCAGTTGCGCGGTCGGCGACGCGCTACGGTTGCGCGTTCGGCGGTGCGCTGCGGTTGCGCGATCGGACCAAATTAAGCTCCCTGCGCCCTGAGGTCCACTTAAAAGTTTTAAAGTACATCAGGACTTTAGAAATATTTTCTAAATTATAGCGACCTCTCTGTGACAATAATGCGACCAGGGCGGGGCAGTTGCGCGGTCGGCGACGCGCTACTGTTGCGCTTCGGCGGTGCGCTGCAGTTGCGCGATTGGACAAAATTAAGCTCCCTGCACACTTAGGTCCACTTAAATTTGGGGAAGTACATTAGGACTTTAAAAATATTTTCTAAATTTCAGCGACGGCTCTGTCACAATAATGCGACCTGCGCGGTGGGCGACGCGCGACGGTTGCGCGTTCGGCGGTGCGCTGCAGTTTCGCGATCCGACAAATATGCGCAAATGAAAAACTGCTTAAAAAAGGCGGGGTTTTTTTTGTCTTGAAACGGATTTAAAAAAAAAAAAAACATTATTTGTAATGGGAAAACCAGATTCGGAATTCGACCAATTCGCTTCTCGAACCGCCTTCTGGAACGGATTGTGGTCAAAAACCAAGGTTTGACTGTATTTTTGCTATTCTTGTTAAAATCACACTTACATGTGAACTGGAAATGACAATAATAACACATAGTAAAAGCCAAATTAAGCAAATTGGCTATTTCAGAATTGTGTGTCAAACTGGTAGCCCTTTGCCTTAATCAGTACCCAGGAAGTAGCTCTCGGATTAAGAAAGGTTGGTGACCCATGATGTAGGGGTACACACGCCTGACTTGGGGGATCAGTCCCTGTGATGGTGTGCGACCCTGAACAGGATAAGCCATGTTGAAAATGGATGGCTGGATTTTGCACGATTGTTTCTGCCCTCTAAAGAAGCATCCATTCTCATAAATTATATCACTGCTAAAGCACCTACATACGCTATTGAGCAAAAATGATTTCAGATCCTTTAAAGTTGTGTCTTTGAAAGGATGGAGAGTGAATTTGTGAATGTAACTTGAGTGTATATTGAATTACAGATGGTATTGGAGTTAATTAAAAAAGCACATGATTCAATTAAGCCCAGGGCGTCTGGAGTTTCGAATCAAACATTGCAATTCAACCACATTTACTTTCGAAACCTTCACTTCAAACGGAGGGTCAGTCGATGGACAAGAAAGGGAGTTTTCAAAATGAAATGAAAGCAGTAGCTACTGTATCATACTGGAGCAGCCGTGGAGCGTATCAATCATAACATTCTACATAAAATGTATTCCCTCAAAAGTAAAATAGGACACTGAGCCTTCATCTGCAAAATGTATAGTATTCCATCAATACCACCACCATCACCTATGGAATGTCTGCATACAATCCTCTCGTTTTCTTTGCTTTATTTCCCCCATCCTGATTACCCCGTCACACTCCGCATGAATACAAATTTTGTCTGCATGGTTATCGGCCGCATCCCCAGTAGAATCCCGCCAGGCGTTCTGTGCTGGGAGGCTAATCACTGCAGGGTGCCAGTCACGGAGCTAAATGTATACAAAGCATTCTTGGATTGTGACAAATGCATTTTCACAGAGCAGTCCATTTAAATATACTAGTCAGTCTACTACTACAGTCTTGCTGCATTAGATGTACCATGTCTGCACAACATCAGCTATACATTTGTCGGAATACGAATTGACACGAGTACAGTAAAATATATTGGTCCTTTCTTCCGATCATAGCAAGGATTCCAGAACCACTCTGAGGATGTTATGACATTTATTGCCGGTATAACAATCCAAAATGGGTTATGGAACCACATAGGTTTTAAATCCTCCTTAGAATAAGGTTCAAGCCAGCTTCACGGCTCAACTGCTGCAGTGCAACGTGAATGGAATAAGAGGACTTAATATTTATGCAAATTATAATCTGATTAACACCTGATTTGTTGTTGTTGTTGTTGTTGCGCAAATTTACATTAGATGATCTGGGAACGAGTTAAGTACAGGTTTACAACATGCTTGTGTGTGCTTCCGATAAGAATAGCCTTATGGCAATCATACTTTCACACACTACTATTGGAGATGTACACAAATAGACAGTTCAATTGAGTTATTCAAACTGAAGCTATAAAATTTGTTCAGGTCAATGCATAGATAGGAAATGATTTTGTGGACTTTTGTTTCACTATCATTTGTATTCCTCTAACAGGAGTAAAGTTGTGATTGGAATATAATTAAGCGTACCAGTCTCTTAAGGCTTTTTCGATAGTTTCAGGTTTAGATTTAAACAGAAGTGACACCGCTGCATTTTATCCACTAGGTTCACTGAGCTAGATGATTCCGGGAATCCGCAGTGCAATCAGCAAGCTTTTTCCCTTACAATATTGGCGGCCAGCAATCTGAGCTGGAGCGATCACAGCCCTTCTTTGTCTTCCTGAGACTGATTGGCAACTTCTCATAAGGGCAATATTATGAAATCACTAATCAAATTCAAAGGGGGAAGATGGCGGTAAAATTGCTAACATAATTAGAATTGATAAATTACATTATGTAACTTCACAAACTAGTCCTTCCTTGAATTTCAAACCAATGGCACGCCCTCTCACTAACATGCATGATGGCAAATTTTAAACATGGTCTTTCATAATGGCAGACAATTATGAGAAGGCATAGTTATGATTGTCGTAAATGAAACGCAACAAAATAGCACTGTGAGCAATACGAAGCTAGCATTCCCACCATGCTATAATGATCACATTATTTGTAGTATATATGTATAACTAAAATGGTATTGGTGTGAAGTTGTATTTTTGTCCAATGTTAGTTCAGCAAGAGTTTGCAGAACAATTGATTTATTTATGTATACTTAGAATATACCCTGTAATTTTTTGCATGTGCATCGTCTGCTTGCAGTTACTATATTTAAGAAAACAATGGTTTGCTTAACCAACAAACACATACAGCACAAAAACTACTTAATATGAAAAATAATATAAAATCTCGTTTCAGAGGTGGTGGTACTGACTCGTGCCACAAAACGTTACCTTCCTCCAACCTCTCTAAGTGTGCTTGAAAGACATTTGTGTAAACAGTAAAGTAGTAACGGAAAAGAACTTTAAACTGAAACTTTTCATGATAACATGAACTTGGAAGCACATCTTTGCAAGTTTTAGCTTTTAAGTGCTGTGTCATGCTGTTTCAAAGCTGGATCAACTTTGAAGTCGTGGCCTCACTGCAGTATTTGTGGTTGAAAGAAAGCACTTGTTGCAGTCGACATTCAAATCCCACTTGAAGAGAATTATTTACGCTTGTATTGATAGAGTCCTTTTTTATCTTTGTGAAAACTAACAGACATTTTGATCCATTATTTTCTCTTGACGCAATTGTCACGGGCAATCTCGGATGTTCTTCAAAGAAGTACACTGACCAATGCGGGGGAAAAGTGACATTAGAAGAAAACGATATTTGGAGAAGCAGTTCAGATTACTTTACTAGTTCATGACTTGGGACGTTTTTTTATTCCCTTTCCTGTTCCATGTACAGTATCTATATATTTTTTACCCTCTCTTGTCTTTGAACTCAGCCTTGAGGGGATTTCTTGTACTGTAGCACCAAGTGAAAATCACTAGTCCTTCATCAGGAGAAATGGGATGAGATGAAAGTAAGGGATCTTGGTGATGGGCTGAGAAATTACAAGATTTTCACTTGCCGGTTCCTTTCATGCCTGGCTTGATTCAGAAATACGTCACAAGAACAAATATTGGGGAAGGTATAGTGAGGTAATATATATATACGCACTTGTTTTTTTTTTATATGCAATGAAGCAATGACGAATGATACCAGTTACGTTTAATCTTCCTTTGCCACTACGGGTCATAAATATTCTGATGTCCTTTCCATTGACAAGTCATGAATAATCGATCAATCACCACAAGAGCCAAGGCCTATGTTTTTTTAGAGAAAGATTCAATTTCTTTTCCCTCCTGTGGATATCAAAATCATGCAATTATGACTTTTCTTTTTATCCACTCAACTGTATTTATATGTATGGTGCATTCACAACAGCTACAGTTGTACTAAAAAGCACTGTAAACAAAACATATAATAATTATGTGTAATCAAAAAAAATCTCCAGTCCAAATGTGGCCCAGCTCCTTTTACACTGGCATACAGCAAATAGAGAGTTCTATTCCCTCTTGTTGCACATGTTGTTTGCAGCAATTATTACCTTTCCATGAGAGGGGAACAAAACTGAAATGCCCAGTGACCTGTACTGGATGAGCCTGTGAGATGTTGGAAGTGATCACAGCGTGCATGTGTCAGTCAGTATATCACAGTCTATCATGACACTAATTCACAGTGTGTGAGCCACAGCCAGCTACACCCCCATCGTTATGTATTTCTTTGTTGATGGCGCAATAGGCCTGTTCCTTTGGCTGGTTGCTCAGGATTCTGCTTCCAGCCAAGATTTTGTTTCAGCGCGCTTGTTTGCCCGTCCGTGTAGCTGTTGGGGATTCTGCTATCAAGACAATGCTTTCTTTGAGTTGCGGACACCAATTAAATGTGGGCATGCCTGACCTGTTTACTGTGGATTATGGAACATTTGATGACTATGGCCCGCAACAGATATCCAGTCTTCAAAGTCTCATTCTCTTAAACATGACGTTATCGGCTCTGTATCCTGGCTTTGGAGTGACCTGACACAGTTAATTTCAAAGTTATTATAAAGTAATTTCCAACTATTCCTGTAGTTCACTGTGGTGCCACATTTGGGCTTCACACCACCCTCTCACCTTATGTTAGTACGATGTACAATGCCAGCCATAATTGTGACAGTTAATTTCTTTTTATGAAGTAAAAATAAAGTTCGCAGAACGGTTTTATTTTCAATGCCCGACTTCCTGTTTGTGTAATTTATTCAGCTTCATGAAAATACATAAGCAGCATCCAGAAAAAAACCTGTTTTGCTGAACTATTTTCAGAAGTTTTTTCTTAGATTTAACCTATAAAAACTTGCACAATAAAGATTTTAACATATGTTGTAATTTATAGTTATAACATTTCATGAAAAAAATATATATATGTATTAGTATTATCATTATGACTCGTTGCGCGAGGGAAAAATAATGAGGGCAGATTCAGAATCAGCAGGAAAAAAATGATCTCCAGGAATTAACTTGAATCTCTGATTAAAAATTATAGTAAAACATTGTTGACCAGTGTAATCTACCAGATAGTTATGGAATGAGTGGTGTACATTGGTCCTTTGACCTCTCTGCTGAGCGAGAAGGCCATAGAATTTGAGGAACACATTTATCAAATCTTTCACCATGACCTGGTTCACCGCTACGTTGCTCATTTCTTCATTTCATTTATATCACTGACACCCACACACGCTTGAACTCCCAAGCATGGACCCATGTGCCGCTCGCTCCTCGCCGTGGTTAGACAATCTGTGTGAGGCCGTCTGAGGGAGAATGAAGGGCAGGCAAGCAAAGGTGACGTTCCCTAAAAATGCCGTGAACCAATGGAGAAACTGACATAAAAGGACAAGGCTAACGTTTTAGCTTAAAAAGCACCTGGCCATTTTCTGTCTGGCTGTGATATAACGAAAAGGAGCACACATCCTCCTCATTTCACACCATTGTAAATTGACAGATGCTATTGTGGTAGGTTAAAAAAAAAAACACCAGGATAATCCAAGAATAATAAAGTTGAACGTAGGCCACAAATGTATCCCCTGACATCACCTCATTGGCTAATCAAAGCAAACAAGCTGCTTTCTTTGCAGGGCTTATGAATTCCTTGGGAAATAGACAGAGATTAAGAATCAGGCTCCTTAAGTATATAACAGCAGCATATGCTGTTGTAAATCACAAATATGTTGTCTGATTCAATTTATTATAGCATTTGAGGCTGCAAATGCCCTGAAGTGAAGAAATGTGATAATCTGTATAATCATATATTTTTACTAGTGCAGTCTTTCCTCAAACTAACTTTACATGGGGGAGCTTCAAAACAGGTTTTCGGTTATTTTTTATTGAGTCAGAGTAAAACATTTTATTGACGTCAGACGAGAACAAAAGTGGCTTTGTTATATGTTTGATGTATTCTCTGCTATTACTGTTTATGACAATGCTTTGGCAATATGTGATATAGTATCTCATCCTAAAATTGTATAGAACGTCCTTCACCACCAAAGCATGATGGTAAATTGCGGATACATTTTCAATTTCAGCTGATCTTCATGAGTTATGCAGCAACTGTAATTCCCACTTGAGTCCCTGATTAAACAACGTGAGCCTGTTGTGAACACAACTAGAGAGCAAGTAATAAAACAAAGGAGATGTTCCAAGACAAGCGTCAACACCTTGTCGACACATAAAGCTTCCAGTGCTGTGAATATCTTTTTTTTCCTTTCGGTTCGGCAGAATGAATTTCATTCTCCCTGCCTCCATTCACGTCGGCAAACTAATATGCAGCAAGGTGGAAGCACGTTTTTTGGATCCGTCTCTCAAACCTTGAGAAAAAGTAACAAACATTTACCTGATGTAAACCTCTTGCACACAAGTCATTGTATCTAATTAGTTTCAGAACTGCAGTACTAAAAAATATTACACACAGCGGTGGTAGGGGGCAAATCCGACTTTTACAAGAACAAATTTCCTGTTGAAGGGCAGCTAATACTGGTCTTTCTAAGGCCTGTTTTAGATGTTTTTGATTGTGGTTAAGACTGAAAAAAAAGTACATTACTAGATTTGGGTTGATTAAATTGACATGGATTAGTGTTCAAGACATTCATTACTTTGATAGATGTTTCAGAGTTAGTTGTAATAGTGTTTTCATGAGTTTTTTTCGGAATGTGCCTTTCATCATCCTGCTCACAAGTCAAAAGAACACAGTCCATGTGTGAGGTAACGACATTGAGGGGGACAAAACAATAGCAACCTCAGTCCTCACTGGTTTCTAATGTTTTTCCCTCAATCTTAGAACCATTTGAAGGCATATTCCAGGAGTGAGGAACATTTGTTCTCTTATAGAATTAGACAAAGAGGGAAAAATTGGACTGTCGAATTAACACATCTCAATTTCCTGTGTGTGTGCACGCGTGTTTTTTGTGCAAGAGTTTTAACCCGAGCAGTCGTGACTGATGATCTTCATCTGTTATACAAAAGGGTTTCTGTAATTTTTATTGCTTATTCATGATGGAAACCAATTCTGAAAATATCATCCTTTGAAAGCCAATTTGGAGTATTAGAATGCTTTTGTCAAAGTGTTAAATAAGGTAGAACACTGACTTGGAAAAGGTGTCTTTTCTGGTCTTATTGGATCTCACAGCATCCAATAAGACTAGAAAGATCAGAACCTAACCTCTCCAAAATTGCCTGTAGGAGTGATCTTGAGTGTCAAAGGTTTTTTATCCATGTGTCCTGGAATTGACTTGTGACCAGTTCAGGGTGTTGCTTGCCTACCGCCCAAAGATGGCTGGGATAGGTGCCAGCACGCTCGCGACCCTCATTAGGATAAATGTTACGGAAGATGAATGAATGAATGAATACGCGCTGATAGTGTAGTGGAGTAAGGACATCCATGTTTCATTAAAAAAGTATCACAGCCCGATGCCTGTTAACGCAGAACCATGTTTACTTAGAGCACTGCTTTTCAATTATTTTCTTTTATGCCCTCCCAGGAAGAAGAAAATATTTCACCCCCCCCCCCAAACTCTCCTCAGTGACTATAAATAGTATTATTTGTCTAAAAAAGTGTAATATGTACACTGAATAACATTTTATCCTAATTAACATGCTCCCTGGGGCCACACACACACCCCGTCTGACATCGCACCACACCTCCCATGCCCCAGTTTTTGCAAAGCACTGACTCAGAGTATGTTAGCAAAACATTACGTCCATTGGGTTTAATTTAAAATGGTTAACATTCTTCAGCTCTTTATTCATTTGGGATTATTTCTGACACATATTTTCGCAGGGAAGGTGACAAGAATGTTAAGTAGATTAATAATTAAATTCAGATATATCGTTTGGCAGGTGAAAGACATCCATTCTTGCCCCCCCACCCCCCTCAGGCTAAATGTCTTGCTTATTTCATAGACCAACGGAACATACAGCCAACATCGGGCTGTTTTGAAAACATTCCACTTTAAAGTGATGGATTACCTGGTGCATGCAAACACAAACACAACAGTGATAGAAGAGAGTTAAGAGTGAGGTTTATGGTCGTAATAGAAATACGATGTATGCACAGAAGAGCATTTGGTAAATAATGCATGGGGGGAATAATAAAAAAAAAATCTGCTACGCTGAGCACCCCATATGTAAATATTAGTCTGAATAGATGTACCCAAGAGCACCTGATATAAAAAACATGCAAAATGGAAGCATAACCATTGATTATATTTTTATCACTTTGTTTATGTTATATATTGGGGTTGTGTGCGTTTTCTCAAAACGACTTGATTGCTGCACCCCAAGGTCACTTTGTCATGGTGTAAAACTTGATTAGTCAATTACTTAGTTTTAACGAGCTGAGCAGATAAGCTCCTTTTGTGGGATTTGATGTGGACGTTAACAGCGGCATCGCAACAATGTGGCCTTGGAGTGAGTTTGAATTTCCAGTCAGCGTGAAAGCTTGTGTCTTGCATAAAATGAATGTTGAACACTTGATTGATGTGATATATTCTAAATAATTAAAAAATAAAGCAAGGACAGAGTCAAGCATGGTTTTTTTGTTCTGTATGTCTTGAAACACTTTCCAATTATAAAAAAAACATTGCAATCTTACCATGGATACAGACAAAGGAAAGCCTTCGATGCATGATGTAATTAAGTTTCTAGCAATTTTGTATGTCTCATATCACCCTAAATTAGTTTTTAGTTAATTGATTGGAGATTGAATATATTATATTTAATATGTTGGAATAAGAGGATACATACACAACCAAAATGGACTCGTGATTGTGGTCACTTGTTCATTTCATGCATGTACACGTATGATTATTATTAATCTTCGTAGGATTTTTGAAAGTAAGCAGTTACCCATTTCTCTGAGTCCAAGGAGAGGTTTTATTTTTTTCACGAACATGAATTCAATTTGCAATTTACAAAGTATGATGATGTGCCTGAGGTGAAGGGAATTTTGATATTTAATCACCACGACTCAACAAACCATCCTGTCCTTGCAGATTAAATATTGCATTGTGGCTAATTACATTCCACTTTAGATAATACATTGAGAATCATGTGATACCAGCAATCTAATGAGAATATAAATCATGCCTTATATGTATCCAGGTTGGTATGTATTTACTTCTTTTGGACTGTCAAAATTGTAAGTTGTTGTGTTCTACTTTTACCAAACTGTGTGTTAATCTTTTGCGACTTTCTTGTTTTTTTTTTCTAACCAGAGGCCAGATATTCAACAAAGGAAAGATGACTAAAAATGTGGCTAGACTCTGTTGCGTCACAGCCTCATACATTTACTTTGCACCATAGATATTCACATAACGCATGTAAGCAGAACTAGAAAACTTTTTGACCTCCATATAAAAATTCCATAACTTTTCTGATGAAACAAGAGTTGAATGGTACATTTGTCATGGACTGACACTCCCACCATGAGCATCATGATACTGATTTATCAGTCCAACATTTGCTGACTACTGACTGTTCCCCCTTCAAACAAGGCTTTCTCCCCATGTTAGTCCACATTTTCTCTGCGGGCCTAATTAAAGGAAGCAGAGACAAAAGAGCAAAAAGGCTGATTACATAAATATTAACCGTTTTCCAGTCAGGGTTTTAGGCTATCGTCAGTGAGGTCTGATGATAAATGCTGATACCAACCACATGGAATAGCGAGATACTTTTTTTTTTACTATTATAGCTGCAATTAATGATTATTTTATTAACCCATTCAACTTTTTATATAAATTAAGGAATCAGCTTTGAAAAATAATAATTTCCATTTCCTTATTGACAAGACGTCAAGTGATTGTTCTCCAAATGTCATGTTTGATGTATTATTCAAAAACGTTTTCACACGCTCTCCCCTCAACTTATCACTTCCAAATCACTTTGAAGTTCCCCCTGTTTGATAGGATTTGCTGCTGCTACATGCCTAAGGTAACCAACTTCCTGAAAAATAAATAAGGGACACCTTATTGGCAGGGATGGCTGACCTGATTGCCTTCCACCTTCCTGGCATGATTTTTTTTATGTGCTTTTTTTTGTAGATTAACTAATTAAACCTGAATTGAATAAAATGCAGGTTTCATGAGCACATTAAACGTTTTTCATATGAGAAATGTATTTGTATATAAAATACAAAATAACAAAATTAACTTAACAGAGGAGGGTTCTGTTTTCACTAACTAGCCCAGTTTACTGTAATTTCTGGACTATAAGCCGCACCTGATTATAAACCGTACTAGTTAAAATTAGAGGAAAATCTTGTTTTGTTCATATATAAGCTGCAGCGGACTATAAGCCGCAAGTTTTTTAATGTTTAATTATTATTTGTAAGAGAATATACACAAAGAGGATTGTCAGGGAAGAGATGGTTCTTTGGGGACGCATATCTTTTATTAACATAAGTCAAAGTCAAAGTCAAAGTCAAAGTCAGCTTTATTGTCAATTTCTCCACATGCCAAAGACACACAAAGAAACCGAAATTTCGTTCCCCCCTATCCCACGGTGACAAGACATGGCTCACAACAGACAAACAAGTAAACAAGTACAACAAAAGCGTGCTGAATAAATAATGAATAAATAACACAACAATAAATAAATAAATAAGAGGAGCAGAAAAAAAAGGAGCAAGTGCGCGTACAGCAGACATTCCCGAAAATAGCGCAACAGTGCCGCACACTACGCAGAAGGGGGTAGCGAGTTCAGGGCCCTAACAGCCTGGAGAAAGAAGCTGTTGGCGAGTCTGGTGGTGCGGGAGCGCAGGCTCCGGTACCTCTTCCCAGAGGGCAGAAGGTCAAACAAAGAGTGAGCCGGGTGACTCACATCACTGGCAATCGAGGTTGCCTTGCGGGCGAGATGGGAGGTGTAAATGTCCTTCAGGGAGGGGAGCGAAGCACCAATAATCTTACCAGCCGTATTCACTATGCGCTGCAGGGCCTTCAAGTTCTGTTCAGTGCAGTTACCACCCCAGACAGCGATGCAACTGGTGAGGACGCTCTCAATGGTGCCACAGTAGAATGTAGACAGGACTGCCTGAGGAGCACATGCACGCCTGAGCTTCCGCAGGAAGTACAGGCGGCGCTGAGCTTTCTTTGCCAGTGACGAGGTGTTAGCGGACCAGGAGAGGTCCTCACTGATGTGCACCCCCAGGAACTTGGTGCAGCTCACCCTCTCCACCACAGCACCGTCGATGATCAGCGGCAGGTGTGTTGTGTGACCCTTCCGGAAGTCAACAATGATTTCCTTGGTCTTATTGACGTTCAGCAGGAGGTTGTTGTCCCTGCACCACGTGGTCAGAAGGTCAACTTCCGACCTGTACCGAGTCTCGTCGCCCTTCGTGATGAGACCCACCAGAGTCGTGTCGTCAGCAAACTTCACTATGCGGTTGTCGCTGTAGGTCGCAGAGCAGTCATGCGTCAGCAGGGTGAAGAGCAATGGACTGAGCACGGGGGCCCTGGGGGGCCCCCGTGCTCAGCGTGATGCTGGCGGAGATTTTGTCGCCAACACGCACCACCTGAGGCCTCTGACAGAGGAAGTCCAGTAGCCAGTTGCAGAGGGAGGTACTGAGGCCCAGTTCGTCGAGTTTGGAGATGAGTCGCTGCGGCACAATGGTGTTGAAGGCAGAGCTGAAGTCCACAAACAGCAACCTCACATATGAGTCCTTTCTCTCCAGGTGGGTGAGGGCCGAGTGGAGGGCAGAGCAGATGGCATCCTCAGAGGACCGCTTGGCACGGTACGCAAACTGGAAAGGGTCAATGGTGGGGGGGAGAACGGACTTGATGTGCTCCATGACCAGCCGCTCAAAGCACTTCATGATGATGGGCGTCAGTGCCACAGGGCGGTAGTCATTGAAGCAGGACGGTGCAGGTTTCTTCGGCACAGGAACGATGGTGGCAGCCTTGAAACACGAGGGGACGATGGCCTGCTGCAGGGAAACGTTAAAGATGTCCGTGAAGACACCCGACAGCTCCCCAGCGCAGTCCTTCCGCGCTCGACCCGGGATGTTGTCAGGGCCCGCCGCCTTACGGGTGTCAATAGCGGCAAGCGCCCTCCTCACACCGTCGGCAGAGAGGCGCAGGGGCTGTTCGTGTGGGGGGGGAGCGGTCTTCAGCAGGCAAGTGCTGTTCTGGGCGTCGAAGCGAGCAAAGAAGCGGTTCAGATCGTTCAGCAGACGGACGTCGCCCTCACAGCTCCTCGGCGCGGGCTTGTAGTCCGTGATGGTCCGAATGCCCCGCCAAAGGTTACGTGCGTCCTTGCTGTCCTTGAAGTGGGTGGAGACCTTGCACGAGAACGCCTTCTTCGCTTCTTTGATGCCTCGGGACAGGTCGACCCTCGCTGACCTCAAGCCAGCCTCATCCCCCGCTCTGAAAGCCAATAATGTTTATTGACAGAGGTGAAGGCGCTCTGCAAACATACGTACATACAAACAGGCATAAATCTCAGCGACGACTAAAATAAACTCAATGTGCAGGGAACACTAGCAACACACAACTAATAATAAATAAAATGGGATCACTTAGAGGTTGGAGTGACATATGGCATAAAGAAGTCAGCATATGTGTGACAGAGTTCCTACCACCCGACTCAAAGTTGTTTAGTGCCAGTAAAAGCCTTTCAGTCCCCGTCAGGCATGACAAAGGTACCATTTAACCAGTTGTAACTTGATGTTTTATCAAAGGGGATATGAACTATATTGTGAAGGTTAAAAAGTTCCAAGTGCTACTTTAAAACTGTATATAATATAAAAAGAATAATTAATAAACAAAACATTCCTTAGAAAACAGCTCAATGCCACATTATGTGGAGACAGCCTATTTTTTCCATTTATATTTCCTCTGAGATCTTGCTGGTGTGAAGAAAACAGTCAGCCCGATGTTTGCTTACCAAGTTGCTTTGATGTACTGGACAATATTCTTCTCAGTCTCAATCCTCCCCCCTCTAGCAGAATGTTTCCTTGTTTTCCTTTCTCACCTCTTAAAATGTGTCTCGTCACGGTGGCACATGTATAGTGAGATGACCGATGCTATTGTTGATGTCACGTTTTCATACATTAAATGAAGTGTGGTTTCAGTTTCTTTAGACACTACAGATTTTTGTGCGAAAAATACCCCATTCAAAATGAAGCTAGTAACGCTGAGAAGAGATGCGGTGAGCCTTAATGTGCAGTGGAAAAGTGACAGCATCTATGTCAGCAAAGTTCCATGACTGGCGTCACAAAAGATACACAGTACGACCCCCTCCATCGCAGTGGTGACGTTCCCAGCCACCCACTGCAGTAAGTGAAATCTTCAATATAAACATTTTTAATATAATATTGAAGTACTTCCTACGCATATTTTTACAGCATTTATGGAATGTTTTTCTGAAAGATGTTGAAAAACACTTTTAAAATAAATAAATCACATAATACAGTGCATTGAGACAGAGCTACAGCTATGGATAACAGAAAAATACAAATGCAAACAGTTCAGTAGTGTACCAATCCCTCTGTATACGAACATTTTTTTTTCCAAACTTGATTTAATAATAATAATAATAATAATTATGGCCAAAGATGTACATCTAATGAACTGTCCTTTCTGTTATAAAAATCTGAATTGAAGATTTGACATTCATTTCTTTTTCTTTCTTTCTTTCTTTCTTTCTTTCTTTCTTTCTTTCTTTCTTTCTTTCTTTCTTTCTTTCTTTCTTTCTTTCTTTCTTTCCACAATAAATACAAGGCGGGAAAAAAAAGAGCGTTACAAGCTGTGCAAAACAAATTTGCAAAATAGCAGGAATGCAAACCTTGAACCATCAATGGAGAGGGAATCTTTTTGTGACCCCAAGTCTTAGAAAGTCTCTGACACATTTAGACTTTTCCAATTAGTCAAAGTTGGCCTAACCTAGCCATGTTAATTGTTCTTGAACCAAACACCTTGGGCGAGACTGCACCACATTTCCATCATAATTGAATGAAACTGCTGTACTGAAGACTTTGGCTGCAAGCACCAGACTCTATTTTTACACAGCTACTCTTTTTTTTTCTCAATCTCTTCGTCTGGCTACACAACCAGCAGGCATCAATTTGACAAAATTTACAGAGGATTGAAAAAAAAAACTACTTGAATTAATGTAGCAGGAATACAAAAATAGACTATTTTATAAAAAGGTTTCGCAATGGGGCTTCTCCTGTCGGTTCTAGATACAATCTAACAGGGCAAAAGGGTTCTTTGCAGAACCTCAAATTTGGGGATCCGAGTGGAAACTTTCACAGATGGTTCTTGCTGGGTTCTCGGTAGAACGATCTCAGTGGCTTCCAAATGTAACTTTGATGAAGGGTTTTAACAAGAACCAAAAAAGGTTCTCCTATGAGGACAAGCTGAAGAACCTTAAATGGTTCCATCCAGCACATTTACTCCTGAGAGTGCACCCTTACATTCAATGTCATCTTTTCATCTATTCACAGATTCACGCAGTGCCACTATCCTTCTACAACTGAATGGAATATAAATGAGAAAGTTTCCACCCAGACAGATATAGGCCTTCTGCAAGACATCTTAACGATGGTTGTTTTGCATCCCTAAAGATTTACCAACCAATCTTAAGCCTCTATCTCACTAAAGCCTCTATCTCAGCGAGCAGCAAACAATTGTGTTTTCGAAGGCAATGAATGCTTTGTTCTAAGAGTTTGTCAGGGTTTGTTCAAGGTCGCAAATGTTGGCAAAACGTTTGCCAACAGTCACAGTGATTTTTCCTGTCCTAAGAAAATTTTGAATATAGTGAACGATTGTCTAGGGACCGTTTGGCGAATATTTGAGATCTTGAAGACACCCTGACAAGAAAACATTTGTGGCCTCAGAAAACTCTCAGTTGTTGTTGCCTCAGTGGAATACGGGCTTTAACAATGGAGCATACCTCCAACTTTGAGTATAAATAGTTGTTTTTTTCAGACCAGTTCAGGCTGGTGCAGTCCTAAGTTTTATTGAACTGATGAACCCTTCTTGGATAAGATTAAAAATATCTAAGACATACAGAGCAGCCCAGTTGCAATTGATTCAGTGACTTGAAGAAGACTTGACCCAGCTGAATGACAATATCTACAAACAGGATTGTTAAAATAAAAATACAACATACATATAATTGTATTGGTCATCAAGCATCTATCCATTTTCTATACCACTTATCCTCTTCAGGCTCACATGTGAGCTGGACTCGTAAAGGCGGACTAGACCCTGGACTGGTTGCCAGTCAATCGATTGCGCCCCCCCCCCACCCCCCACCCCGCTTTGTACTGTATGCGCATACGGTACACCTGACTGATATAATCAGCTTATCAGTAAACTCTGCAGAAGCCTGGTAATGATCCTGATCTTTAGAATCGCTCCAGGACTCTGTCTCTCGAGGACCAGGATTGCCCACGCCTGGTACAAAGCAAAGGCCCTAAAGAGGCAGCCTCTGAGTGGGATCCGGCTAGCCGGCTATTTATAGCCCCTCAACTTATTCCTTCACTACGTGTTGTGAGTCAGCACGTGTAGTATGTCGTGACTTGCCTCCATGCCAACAATACACAGACAGCCTTTAGAAAAAATCTTATAAGTGATTCATTGTTAAAGCGGAAATCAACCCTAAGGCTTTTTTTTAGGAATACACGGTATGTGTAAGCAACAGTAAAAAACATTAGATTTCTGGAATGAGTTAAAAATAATTCATCACCCTCAGGTAAGTAAATATCATTTTTGAACGTATTTTTAAAACATAAATACTAAAGTTTAAAAAGTACTGTTAAGTACATATGCCAATTTAAGATTAAACTGGAAGCGTTGACATATTGGGGTGACGTCCCCTTATTTTCAACTTTATAATACACAGCATGTCATATATTATTATTCGTTTTTATATTTGTTATCGGAGCTGTCCAGTTTACTTGGCCTGTGCAGGGGCAGTGATGTCACAGTGGCTGGATTGGAGTAACTAAAAGAAGGTGCAGCTCATTTGATGGATTATAGGTACCGTGTGTACAGCATTCTAAGTTTCATTGTGTGCTGTCACAACCATGATAAAATGAGTAGCGCCACAAGTATACAGACTGGAGGTGACTTGATTGAATTAGCCTTTAGCTGTTGAACCAGAATGTGTTTTTCCTAGGTTACCCAAAATGAATCACTAAGTCAGTGGCAAGTGAAAGTAGTGCAAAAGTATATGGGCTGTCACTTTTCTACTTTTGGTAGTCTAAGCGCTTCGCACTGCTTCCTCATTCAGCAACTGATGACATATCATCGTTTTTCAAAATGGTTTGAAAGGCTTTAATCATAGGAAGGGGGTAAAAGATGAGTTGTTCACCTGGATTTGAGGTGAAGACAGACCTTTCTTGAAGTATAGCATGGCTCCTCTATCCCTGCAGGATTGCCCTTCAAAGCGTGTATTAATCCATTATTGATCTGCGACATACGTGCACCTAATTACGTTAACGTTGACAGGTAGATGTGGGGAACTATGGATCCCCCCCCAAGTGGATGCCCAGGCCCACTGCCCTATTGACTGTATTCTTCAGTGTTTGACACCAGTGCTCACGGCATCTGGTGTCACAACCAAAAACCTTTTTGCAACCAAAAAGCGGGAAGACCATACTCAAAGGGCAGTTATACAATCAACAGGTCATTTGATTTGTATGCTACCCATGACTTGTCTCTCTGAGGGTATGTCGATTTAACGATTAATCTAATAAATTAGGCCCTGCAGGCATGCTGAGATAATGACTGTGGTGTTCACGGTGAAAAATTGTCAATGACGGTGATGATGATGACAAGCGTCATTCGCCAAAACAAGACAATTGAGAGCGCTGCGTGTCCTTGTTGAAGTGTGCAACATCATTTGCAAGTGTACATACGGCACATAATAACCTGTCTGTGTGTATTATCATACGCTTGTGAATCTGTTTCTTGTTTTCTTAAGAACTGACACTGGGATTTTTTTTCCATGTGGTTACAGTGGCTTGTCAGACGCAGAGCTGAGGGCCAGAGGGGTGTGTTAGCAGCATGGTTATCTCAGTTGGATTCCTCTTCACTGTGTTCAAAGGCGCACAGCAAAGCCAAAACCCGTGTGAAGGCAAAGAAGAACATACTCACCATGAAAATTTTCACATCACTATATCAGTATACTTTACACTGACAGGACATTTTTATGGGAGTAACGCTTCTCAGTATAATTTAACTCAAGAGCTGGATCACCTTCCAAATTGTACTAGGAAATATTGATTTCATACGGTCAGAGTTAATTTAACAATCAGTGTTGTGGTTGGTGTTTTGTGCAGCGGCCCCAAGGGCGGCACAAATCAAAGGAAAACAAAAACATCCACTTTATTTATTAGCTGAGATTCAAAAACATTTCGAAAAATAACCCGATTTATAAAAATTTAGAACGTAATTGAACCGTTTTTTTGCAATGGTGGAAAATACATGAGACTATTCCCAAGAAGAAAAAAAAGATGCATTTCACAAACATTTCCACACTTCAAATATGGATTCGGTGATTACTGCGCACAAAACTCAATCTGCGGCCAGCGGGTCTCCGTTGAGCCAATGATACCTTCAAAACCAAAAGATATCTTGTTTGAGAGTGTCGCACTTAGTGGTTAACCACATTGGTGGGATTAAAAAATAATAATTCAATATTGGTGAAAAAAACAAACAGTTGATTGATTAATTGTATTTCATGCGCAAATAATTCAAAATATTTCCATGATGTAAATGATGGTTATGCCCTCGTGATGAACCTGCATTTTCTCCACTCACACTTAATGGCTGCCTCTCACTGCAAACAGTAAATTACCCATGAACAAAATCAATTGACCGAACAAACTAGCTTGGCAGATTCTATTCTTCTTAAGGTACTTAATAACTCCACCATTTGGAAGACGTGATTTTACATTGATTATAAAATAGCCTATACACCAATTGCGTCCATAGGAGATGACAGCACATTATTTCTTCTGGGGAAAATTGAATTGAATAGAAAAAATACTATATAGCAGGGGGTCACCAACCTTTTATGAAATGAGAACTGCTTCTAAGTTCCTGATTAGTGTCAAGGTTTGATACACATTTTTGAAATAAAAATATGCTTAAATGACCTTCAGTCATATATTATCTGCAATAATCATCATATTAATTTACATGAATACATTGCTCATGTTAATAATTTCTAATAATAATTGCGGACACAAACAAGGAACAGAGATTCTTTACTGATTTAGAGATTTATAGAAATCCCGTTGTCTGATCTCTAAATCGGTAAAGAATCTCTAAGTCGATAAATAAATCTCTAAATAAAAAAAAAATCTCTAAATAAATCTTGAAATAAAGAAATACATAAATGAATCTCTACATTGCAAAATAATTCCCTCAATCTCTAAATCGCTATCGAAAAAATATCAAAGTAAATCTCAGAATTTAAAATAAATCTTTCACTTAATAAATAAATAAATAATCTCTAGTCTTAAAAAAAAGTGGCCTTCTTTTGTGCACCAATGTATTCATACAAGCAGAAAGCTATCCAACCAAGACAGGAGCAGATGGTGCAGGCAAAGTAGAGGATATCACACAATAGCAGGCAGAGAGAAAATTAAAAGGAAGATTTGATTTATCATGTTTCTCACGTACGTTCACTGTCCAAAGAGCGAGAGTAGAACAAAAAGGTCTGCTTAAATGTGATATGATTTTATTGAATTCTTACGAGAGGACTTCAAAATGTTCAGGATTCTTGAGCTACACAAATGTAAGTCCATTTGATTGATTACATTTGAAGGTTTATTGGAAACTGTAGGGATTTTTTTAATTGATTATATGCAATTAATTGGATCTCTGGGGTCAATGCTCATCCATCAAGTGTGAAACTAAACATATTCTTTTGTGAACTATTTGCAAATATGTGCCTGTGAGTGAGACATTTTTGATAGTGCTCAGTTGTTACGTAACATTGTGGCTAATTTACATAATACCACCCCTACTTGAGTTTCTCCACCCATGTCGACATTATTCCCAAGATGTGCATAAATAAGTAAAAATAAATAATAAAAATAATGAATAAATAGGTTTTGTCTGTCTGTTGCACAGCATGGGGAATAACATAAAGACTCGAGTGATGGAACTAAAAGTGGAATCAACAAAATGTTGACGTTATGAGAACTATATGTGACACATTGCAATAATTTGGACTTTCCTGACTTTAAATAAAATAATATCAAATATGATACATCCATGATATTGTATTATAAGTTTTAAAATATGGTCTGATTGATTTTAATTCTGAACACTTTCTTTACCATTGTTTTTCTCAATGCAGCTTACTCTAATGATTCATCCATAATTTTTTTTTTGATGTAGTGTGTTGCAATAACTTCTCGACTCATTCTGTATCCACTTTTTTTCACTTTTGTTTGTTTTCAATTCAATTTGGTAGGTTTAGGACACAATGTTGTTTGGGTCTTGATATTGTTATAATGCAGTATTGTTTGGGACTTTTGTTTGTTTTCACAGAATTCAATTTGGTACATTCAGGACACAATATTGTTTGGGTCATGAAAGACCAGTCAAAATGTAGCTGGTTATTAATATGGGGAACTCTGCTTTGAAAACAGCAGCAGTGAATAAGTCCTTTATGAAGCCCTCCTTGAAAGCAGAGAATTGTGCATTCAAAGACATACATGACTTGCTGTTTATGTTTTTCCACTGAGCTGCACAAATTAATTTTACCCTTAAAGGTCACACGATCGTTCACTTCCCTCCTTGCAACATAGGAACAACTAAGAATAAGAATCAAGTCTTTTATTTCAGTTTTCTCTTATGAATTACGCTCTCATTCCAGTCCTCTGGAGTTTTCCAAAAATTGCATTTGAATTGAACATGGCACATGAGAATGTAGAAACACACACAAGCGTGCCTTTGCCACTGGCAACTTTCTGGGCTCACTAGCTAACATTAAGCATGACATTTCTCTTGCACTTCAAAGCAAAGCCGTGTCACCCGTGTCACCCTCACCCACCCTGCACGAACCCTCATGTGAGTAAGGTGGGAATTTTGTCATCATCCTGCATCTCCACCATGTCATCCCTTTGTCCTATCCTTGAGATTTCCCATGTGAAAGGCGAGAATATGATAAGCATTTTTCTTCATTAATAAACTCGATAGTTGACTCAATTGAAAGACAATCTGCATAGTGGGGAAGCCACCCTCAGTGAGATTGGGGATGGGTGTGTGCATGTGATTGCCAGAAAGAGAGACAGAGTGGGAAGAGAGAAAGAGAGTGAGAGGAGCATCTATGTGTGTACAAGAGCTTTAAGTAGAGAGGGGGAAACCAGAGCAAGCAGCAGAGCTCGTCAGAGTCAGAGTGAGCTGCGGGGTCGAGGAGAGAGAGCAGCAGCAACCCGTCTCCCTCGTTCCACCGCTTCTTGCCGAGCTGAGCGCAGCTGTAGGGCTGCTACTACTGCTTGCTGACCGCGAGTGGATTCTGTGGCTCTGTACACAGTCCACTTGGCCCAGTGGCTTTACACATTGAGCCCACAGATCTTCTCATCTGCTTCCTTTACACAAGGTTGAAGGTTTGATGCGTTGGCTCTCGCCATGAAACACCAATGATCCCTAGGCAGCACACCCTCTCACTAAGGTAGGCACATAATTCTTTCTACCTTTCATCAACTTTGATTTTAGTCAACTATCGCAAAGTGGCTGTTTAACCTAATCAAGAGAATGTTTGCCTTTTCGGTCTGCTTCAGTCTTTATGGATTTCACAAAGCCTCTTCTCCTAATTAATGACTGATGTGCTTAAAACCATTTAATTATTGTAATTATACTCAATGCTTTTGCCTCACTGTGCCTCAGCAACTTTGTGACATGTTCCAGAGGATTTACATAATGAGTTATTATGCTCCCTCAAGTGATGTTGATTAAACTTGTCGTGGAATTGAAAGGATAGCATGTCCCATTGTGAGCATTGCACAGCATAACTGACGAGGTGACAGCTATTTGGAAATGTGACGTGAATGTTCAACGCATTTGTGATTCCAAGTGAAAAGTTGCTTTCAGCCTGCACGTCCTTTAATGTGGTAATCAAGAGACAACAACGTCTCCGTGCGACTGCTATTCTGTTTGTAATTGAGACTGACTTCCTAAAAATAGGGACAAACCTAAAATGACGTTTGCTTTTGAAACCTGAACTATAAGTTTCACGTGGCTTTACACGGCATGTGTGTGACTATGAAGTTTTGTGTTGGCATTCTTTGAGTCAGTATCAGTGCTGGCCATTATTTCTACTGACATGAAACAAACACAAAAGCACTGTTGTTCACAAAACTCTAGTACTAATTTGATTCCACTGAAGACCAAAGATTACATCTTTGCACGGGTTCAAAACAGCTTGTGTACAAACATACAGACACAATTGGAACGACAGCACCAGTCAGAGAGCATCAGTCTGTCATTATTTTGAAATGGTAATTAACAATATAGGTTGAGGAACAGATACACAATTATTTTACAAGCTGCAGTATAATGATGGAAGCCCATGTTCAACATTCTTCATGAAAGAAAAAACCTTAGTAAGCCATACCGCCAGTTTAAAAGGATGTGTGGTATTAACTTGGGGTTGGCATATGTATTCTCTATTGCCGTAATAAAGGTCATAAAACGCCCTTCTTATAAAGTTTAACTGGGCTCCATAACATGTTTCACAGCACAGAAAAGAGGCTTCAGAATTATTTGCCTGGAAGGCAACTACAAATGAGTCAAACACACAAGATGCAAGACCTAAGTAGAATGTCCCCCAAGAGAAGACATTGGCTCAAATTGCATACATTTAAAAATGAGCCCTTGGCAAGTTCTGAGGATAGACTAAAAAAAAAAAACTTTCTTCATACAATTACTGCTAGAAATAATATTTCGGTCATGGATAGGGTCTGTCGGGATAGGGTGGTGTGCCCTTTCCAGATCAGGGACGAGATTCTGCCCCGAAAGATCCATTTTCTTGCAGCGTCTGCAAAGATGCAGATTCTGCTTCGGTCTATTTTACTCTTTCTCAATTAACTTTTCGAAATAGGGTCCCAATTTCACCTGTGGCCGCAAGCATTGGGTCTTGACAATAAAAAAACAAATTAAACCCCTAAGACAAAATTGCAGAAATGAGTGACCAAAGTGAGTTTACTCCAAAGGGTGGCAGCAGACCTCAGTCTTTATGGGGGCACAAGAAATGCAATTATTATTACCCTATGAAAAACTGCATGTGTACATACATGCGTAGTTTGAATGCATCAATGGAAAACACACACATGCTCCTAACCTGCTTTGCGGCACATTCCACATTAGATTCAAATGATGGATGGAATTGTTGCTATTGGTTGGTCAAGGATTCTGATTTGGGAATATACGTATATATGAATATACAAATATATACATACACACATCAGTGGACAGATGGATAGATGATGAATAGTGAGTTACAAAAAACAATTTGAAAGCATTGCTTGCCATTAATTATTTTTTTGCTGTTCTTTTGTGGAAAAATCAATCAAGTGATAATGGAGTAATAATTGATGGTGGCACAATTCATTTAGCAAGCCTGCATTGCCACGCTCCCATTGTGCTTCTATTGCACGTGTCTTTGTGTTGCATTTATGCAACCTAAAGTAGAGTGACCGTACAAAGGCGCTGGCAACGGTTTCCACATCTGTGTGGGAGACAGGATGCTTTGCAGTGGCATGTCAGACCAGGGTCATAAATAAAAAGGTTAATGGGGAAGTTCAAGGAGAAGCACCGTACATTGTAGCTTCAATGAAGCAAGGTCAAGCTTTATCAAACCACTGTGCATTTGCTTTTTTTTTTCTGGCTCTCTGCTGGTCGTGTTTCCTCCAGTTGAAACAACTTCCCTCGCTCCCTATTAAGGCGCTTACTGTGTTTATGCTGTGTTTATCTTGTTTCAAATAGAGGAGGAAGCTCTAGACAGGTGCAATTAATCTTGTGTGCAGTTGCACAATTCAACAACTAGATTTCCATCTGATTTTATTTCACCTTTCACCTCAGCGTCATGGGGGATGCTGGAGTCTATCCCATCTGATATCGGTGAGTAGCAGTGCGCACTATGTTTACCAGATATCATCTTTCAGTCACAGGACTCAATTAAGAAATAAAAATCCTCAAATCAGAAATATTTACCTTTTTTCACCGTGGTAGGATTTTAATCTATAAATCTTGATTAGATTTGCATTTCCACCGTGGTTGTGTTGGTGGAATGTCAGTTTCGTATGTACAGTAGATTAAATGACTTCATCTGATCCAAGTCAAAGTTTGGATGAGGCTTTCCAATCTGTGTGTGGAAGTACATAATTAAAAGGAGCGCTAAATGAGATGACATGTTTGCTCAAAATGATTAATGAGGTTTGTAACATAACTACAAGATAACATTTTGAAAATAATATACAGTTTAATACATTTTGTAGAAATCTTATTTGCATATAATTGCCATATTTGTTTACAACACAATGTATTTCGGGTAGTGATGTAATATGGTGGGGCAGCAACCATATCATATTATCATCATCCTACAAAACATGGCCCATTGTGTATCAAATTAAGTTGAAAACAAACAACATTTTTAAAATATTTTTTAAAAGGATTTTTTTAAACCTTTCTAACAAAGTATTTTAATAGTAGAAGTCACTATTGTATTTTGAGACACATTTGTCATTATGGCCGTGTCCTTTTAAAAATTTTAAATGGTCTTTGTAGCATTATCATTGGCAGCTCTAAACAATTTCACCTGTAGATGGTGAGGGGGTGGCAGGAGGTTCAGCTGAGCAGGGTGCAGAGATTATACCAACACACACACAGACACTCACACAAGCACACACACTTCTAATTCAGGTCTCATTTTCTGCACTCCCTGGCACATTTTATGCAGGTCACGTGAATAACTTGAGCACTAACCCAATCTGTGTAGGCTAATGCAGTAACACCTGTCACCTGTCTGCCACAAAGATTTTTTTGCTAGTTGAATTAGTCACCGATAGCAGTTGCAATAAACTAATCAAAACATGTAAAACGCAGCATATTGCACTAGCAAGGAGCTGCTCTTTTATAACCATTATTACCTTACAGGAAATATATGTTTTCATGCACGGACAAATACAAAGACAATTAACATGATATCTTATATTTAGTTTTGATTAAACTTTGAAACTTGGCCCAACCTGCCTGACATGTAAGTGCAACTTAAATTGAAGGTGATATTGTAGCCTTAATTACCACGGGCGAGGCAGGGCAACCATGTGTAACACAAACTTTTATTTAACGAACAGGGAAGAAGGGAAACTGGAACTCCAGCAGGGAAGGTGCAAAGAGAAAGCAGACGAGCTGGTCAGCGAGCAAGCGTCGTGCGTCGTCGAGGGATACAAGGGAATGGCAAGTTTGTAGTCAGGCATGTGGTCGAATCCAGCAGAGCACAAAGCAAAGCAAGAAGCAAGTGGGCGTTTTGCTACACAGTGAATCAGGCAAACAGGAATCAGGGACCGGACCAGATCAGGAACAGGTGGCAGGCATAAGCAGACAAACTGGCCAGGAGTGACGGAAGTTCAGGGTTTTCATTGGAGTTAACGTTGTGTGGTGATGAACAGCAGGTACGGGCCAATCCGTTCTGATCACTGCATAACAGGATGGGAGGGGCAGGAAGAGAGAAACAGAACTGTCCAAGGTGCTGATGCCGCAGATACCTGGCGTTAATATTTCTATCTGTAAAAATGTATTGTGGTACCAAAAACTACTGATACACTATGTACACTTGCACGATGAATACTATGAAAATATCTATAAATATCAAACGTTTCACTTGTAAGGTATCAAGCATTTTTTAAAATCAGAAGACTAAAACTCACCATTGTAGTTCTCCCCATCTGTTATAGCCATAGTTGTTAAAGCACTCCTGGCGCTTGTTAGGGATCTTTAATATCCAACCTGTCCAGTGTGCACATGTATCTAATTATGGCCTTTTCATCAAAGTGAAATGTGAATTCAATGTTAACTTATTTTCACGACTCTCCATTAAAAATCCTTGGCCGACCGCCGATTATGCAGCCAGGATGTCTGCACAAACAAATGCACACAGGGGATCAGTTACGTGATGCTGGGCTCTATTTAATGGCGTGTAGGACGCAACCATTTTATTTTGAAAGAAGTGGGGGGTGTTGGAGTGGGAGTAAATTCTAAACACACGATTTCTACACACTATGCAGAAGATATAAGAACATTTTCTGAAAAGACATTTAGTTTTGACAGATCAATTGGGCAAAACATTTGGGCCACCCCTTGCCACCCTTCTGAAAAAAAATATTAAATATACAGATTGTGGCATATGAGATTTCAGCCTGACACCAGCGAATTAGGATTGCTTGCATGATTGACCCTGTCACGGTTACTGTATCCAGTCAACCTTGACTGCTGAACAGTAAACACGTTCTATATCGTTCTCTTTCTGTTAAAAACAGGGATGCACTGCAAACTCCGCTATCCAATTGTGCATGAAACGTGTATGTTTATTGGTTTGATGTTAAAATATTTATTCATGCATAAGAAAAGTGTTTTTTTTTATGGAACTTACTGGCCATAACAAGAATGAATCACTAATGCATGTACCTCTCTTTTGACTCCCCTCAGTGTCTGTGTACTCAACACAAACATGCAATTAAAGTCACTACACATTATTCTAGGTCTCTGTCTTTTAAGTTCATCAAAGCAGAATGAGGGCTGATTGGTGTAAAATGTTGCACAACACAGCTTTATTTGTTGAGCCAGCAGCTCAATGTCAAGGTGTCTCCTCAGTGAAATGAATGAAACCCGAGCAATTTTGAAAAAATGTCATGCACCGGCCGTATTTAAGAGGATTAAAGCATTCACAAGTAGCTCTGCGGCAAGCGCTTGTGCGGAGCATGATTCAAATTCTCATTTCATTACTTTTCTCAATTTCATTCTTTCAGCCGGCAGCTCTACAATTTGTATCTTGAGGGGATGCCAAAGGCAGGTTTCACTGTGACTAATCCAGCTTTACTTACCTTACTTTGATTGTGGCGTCCTCAGCAGTTCCCAGGTCAGGTTTCCATCACATCTAACCACCAGACTTATCTAATACTCCTCATAAAATATGGGCATGCAAATGAAGTGATGACATAGTGGTATGTTGAGCAATATTGACACTGAGCTCACTGGTATGGGATTTATGCGGACAACAACATGTTCTAGTGAGGAAAAAAAAGGTTAAAAATAGAGCTGTTCACAAGTTAGCACCTGTAGGAGCATACAGTGCAAACTATTAGAGGTGTTGAAAAAATAAAGGTATTACTGTTTGTTTTACTGCAAGGGAATTTAAATTCCCCTCAAATTACACCCCCCCCAGAGAAATATATGTAATATGTAATATGTGCTGTGTATAAATTTGATTGAGTACAAAACCATCCTCTTTTGCTCAGAATTATATACTCATTACAGATTACTGACACAAAATCCTTACCTCTACAGTGCCACGCCGCTTCATTACAGTCGGAGACAGTTTCTAATGGCTCGATTAAGAAGCTTAGAGTGTGTCATTCCAATCGCTGAAACTGAATGGTCATTGGATCAATGGTGGACCTTATCTCATCCATTTGATGCTCCCCGTTTCTGAGGATGTATGGGGCAGTGAGCTGGCCCAGACACTTGGCTTCTGCATGATGTTTGGATGATCAACCCGTTTTTTGACCGTGAATAAGAGAATCATTGATCTTGTAGTATAAACCTCCACTAGCATTTTCCATGTTTTTTATTCTGTCATTCTAAACTAATCCAGAGACTTTACCAATCTATAGTGACTTTGTTCAAAACGGCTAGCGTTGTTCCTTTCTTCAATCATGAACTTTCACATTCCCAGACGGTTAGTCACACAGCTAGCAGCCTTGATGATGACTTAGAAGGTACTGCTAATATACATGAATTTAAAAACTCTTATTTTTTGCATATCCTCTCATGAAACAATATTTAGCTGGAGGGGTCTTAGCAATTTGTGTTATGGCTTCAAAGACCGAGTCGCTGGCAGCTGGACTGCGAGAAAGAAGAAATCTTATCTGAATTTCTTCTGCATGTGGTATTTTTCTTTTTCATGTTAATAAGCATTTCTTGATGGAGCAAGTTTAGCCACCTGCGCTGTAACTGCATGATGTGCGCACATCATCCTGCTCCTTCTGTGCTCTTTTTCATCATGTCCTGAATATTTTATGTAAATGCTTTGTCTGGAATATAACAGCTAAACTAAACTGCACATGAATGTTGACAACTGAGTAGAATCGTCATACAAATCAATGAACACATTTATGATGTAGGGCAGAAAAAAATGGAGCTTTCTCTCCTTGAATGACCAGCAGCCGCCACTGGTTAATGTTTTATACTCAAACAAGCTCATACGTACATAACACAAAATAACGACAATGTGGGACACTGATAAAACTCATTAGCATCATTATTATATTAGTCAGTTTGTCTCTAAGTCATGTTAAGACCTTAAGGCTCTGGTCGGTGTTGTTCCAGCTTAGTCTTACCTAAGTGAGACCACATAAAGTGACAAAAGAAGAACACACATGGAGATAGATACAGAGCAATCAAATCAGAGGGGAGAACAGTGTGTAAGCAATCTTAATACTGCTACCTTGTGCTACCACAGCCACATCACTCCCCCAGCTATCCAGTTTTCTTTTGGTCTGGTTTAAAAATATCGATGGAATTCCAGCACTAAGGCATGCTGGCAGCTGCCATTTTCACGTACTGGACTGTGTGTGTTCTCGTACTGTGTTGCACTTGCGGCATGAATTTAATCCGGTCTCACTTATTTTTGTAGTGTTTATTTTGTTAACAGATTAAATGTTATGGAAATGCCTTGGTAACAAAACAAGATGATCACAAGAATGTCGAGGTGTTCAAAGGGGGAGTTGGCAGTGCAAAAGGTGCTAGGAAAATTTCTATAAAGCCACACATCAGACTTAGGTTCTTGAGTGATTCTTGAGCCATTTGTAATGATATCTGATCATGAACGCGAGTTGTGATCAATAGATCAAACACAACACATATGTATCCTTAATGTACCTACACTCAGCTGCCTGAAGTCCCTTAACTCTGTTTGAAAGTTATCTGCCTGAAAAAGGAGGGATGTTCATCTTTTTTTAAGGCAATCTTAGACTTAGCAAAACTCCCAAAGCCCAAGGTAAGACAAGTCTGACATGCAAGGCTAAGGGGGTGTGCTTCTCATGAGTGTGTTCATGAGTGGAGGGTAAACAAATGATACCTTCTGTTTCTGATTTCTTAAAAAAAAAAAAAATCAAATTAGAAGCCCAAGGACCACACCGTTGTTTTTTTTTAGTTAATTTCCCTCATGTACGACTATCACTATCATTGGCAGATATGTTTTTTGAGATGGAATTACAAATTTCCCTTTTAACAATTTATCAGAAATGAGAAACTGAAATATACATGAACAACATGGAGTAACAACTGCCAACAGCAATAGTGCAACACCAGGGACATACAGTAATTGTAAATCTGGGTGATTTAGAGCCCACAGCCAAACTTCTGTGTGTGGTCTGCAAAGATGTTATTCAGGCTGCATTAAACTCATCTTATGTTTCATAACAGTACTGCATAATAGGAATAGTTAACACCTGTGAAACATTGCTGAACCCTCACTATATGCAAAGTGATTTGGACTGTGCCACGAGTGGATAAAGCAGTTGTTAACATTTTAGGGATGAGCATGGATAGACCCTCAGGCAAGACATTCTGGATGGCATGCATCCATATTTTCCCAATGTCAGCTATCCCCATGTACTAAATGCATTATGGATGACATTCAGACACACATGCTCACACACAGACACATTCACAAAACCATGCATGTAATTAGCGAATCCGACTGAAAGGGTAGGAACATTCAATTAATCGCTTTGCTTCATTGCCGTCGGCCATTAAAAACAAACTTCATGCATTTCAATTAGAAAAAAAACCCAACATAAATAAAATGTGAAAATCATATATAGAAGAGTGTAGATGTGCGTGGAAGTGCAATACACAAAAAGGCGGAAAACTTATGAGACGTGACAGCTTTACTGTGCAAGCTTGTCCGTCTGATACATGAGAGACAGAATGAGTAAAATGCTGGATTAGTCTTAATCACACTGGACGTCAGTCAAATAAATTCCTCACTAGCCTGTCTCTTTTTTTGTTTTGTTTTTTTTCTGTCCTCCGCTTATCATGTGATACTTGGTGGGCGGAGCCTCCTGCTTCTCTCCTGTTACCTGCCCTGAATAAAACTACTCTCAATCACATCGTGTCTGTAACGGTTCCGCAGTCGGCTGGAAAGTCACTGTGGTGAAAAATAAAAACTGTCAGAACTGTTGAAGGTCAGAGATTTCACAGTAAAAACAAAACAAACATACAAACCAAAAAGATTTAGTTTGACGCCAATTAAATGCTGAGCTTTTGTAAAACTCTGCTTGTTCCTGCACACTAAAGACAATAAGACTGCATATCTACTGTGAATAGGGGTTGGACAACTCGACATGTTTTACTCTGTACGCGAATGTAATGAAAGTTGTTTGAAGTCGATGAATCAATTATGCTGATGTTTTCCCGTAAAGGCATATATAAATGGAGCAGGATCCAACCAATTACGCTCAAAGACAGCTACAGTATTACTTCTCTCCTGAGGGCTGATACATAAGGGGGCTGAGTAAATCATCAATACATATATTTTAGAATATCAAATGAAATGCTTGAGGGGTTATACAGATTTCTGAAGAGGCTTTAGCCTACCCTAGCCTCGATATACTGCCATCCCTGAAAGACAACCTAAAAAAACAGTTTTTGAATGGAGGAGAAAACAAAGAGTTAATAGTGTGTAAATGTAACACTTTTTGAACTTTTTGTAAGATAGTTGACTTGACAAGTATGAATTTTGGAGAAAAAAAATGTAGCTCCTCTCTACTGGGAGGGAAATGACTCATCTAGTGAATGTGGGTTATTTCGCAGTCTGGCAGTATTAATAAGCTAGTATTTACTCCATTTTGAGTGACTATGCGCAATGAAGAAGCTCATCAGATGCATTCACATGAAATTATAATAACATCCAAACCCTCAAAGATGTATTATGCAGGGAAAGCCCTCAAAAGTCATTAACTTTGAAATGACTGATTAAAGAATGACTACAGTTACTTCTCTTTCCAGCTCTTTTGGTCAAAGGGCCCATGACACAGAGCAGCCGAATGATTGATGCCCTTAGATACAGTTTGTACACACACATTTGCGGGGTGCCATAAAAACATTCATAGAAGATTCAAAAGAACACCAGGTATAATTTCATTTACACGGACGGAATCCATACATATTCTCTTAAGAACTTGTCACCTGGCATTTGATCAGAGTCCGTAAATTCGAATACAATTATTAATCATCATCCGAGTGGACATGCTCTAATATTTGAGACCTTACTGTACATAATTGTGTCTTGCCCTTCCCCATTAAAAATGTCTTTGCCCTCTTTGCCTTAGAACACACCGCAAGTGTGAAATGTATTTTTGTGCACAAACAAGCACATTTATCACATGCCTCTTCAACTCAACCCACATTGACACGAGGTTCAAAGTGTGTTTCTGCTCACATTCGCTCTAATTACAATGTCTAAAGTCCCACTTTCTCTCTTACTTTAAATTCCAACAATTACTAACATTTCACTTCCTGTTAAGTTCCCAAACAAAAAGGTTAACAATCCCATGTCAGTCACCAATATTCTAATTTAGACCCTCTATTTCAGTATGAAAAGTTACCTACTTCGTTACTATTTTAATGAAATAAAGAAAAGCATTGGATGGAGTCCTGCAAAAGTTTCAATGAAGTACAGCGGTGCCTTGAAAACACAGTTTAATTTGTTCTTTGATCACTCGTAACTCAGAACATCTCCCAAATCATCCTTTTCCTTTGAAATGAATGAAAATGACATTAATCTGTGCCAGCCTCCGATCAAAAGTCAAATCTGGTTTTAATCGAGGAAAATAGCACTCTATGTTATTGTACTTAATAAAGACATACACCAATGACATTCACATATAATTTCCAATTAAAATGAACGACTCTGTTTTTTGTCATATTTCTCTCCGCTTTATTGTGAGTGCATCTTGGCCATTTAGAGGCACTATAAAACATTCTCTAATACAATGTCCTGGAGTCTCAGCTGATGTATTGGCTTTTCAGCGCAGCAGTCATAGTTTTTTGTCGCAGAGGATAAATATTTAATATGTGGGTATTGGTATATGGTCTGAAGTGAGTGAAAAAAGTAAGTTGAGTCACCATTGTATGTTTTTGTATGTGTGTTACATTCGGAATTCAATGTGTCACAGTTGTTGCACAATGTCGCTGTTTTTTTTATTTTGATGCAGTTTTGAAATATCATTTTCAAGCTGTCTCCTGGTTTATTTTGATAAAATATTCATGGTATTTTATAATACAGTTTGATGCTGTAACCAGAGCATCTCCCCTCTGTGGGATCCATTGTTTTCTCGCGAATAATCAGGTATATTGTGTTTTGAGATGTCTTTGGCTCTTCATATTATATTAATTAATGTTGGATTGAGATTTGATTTATTTATTTCCTTTGTCGACCCTGTAAATGATAACACAGTTGTAGTTACGTTGTTGTTTCCCACTGACTTTTACTCTATAGTCACCTCCACTGACATTGCATCAGCATTCAGTACATACTGTTGAGTTTGTGTAGTCATCCCAAAATGTGGTAGACTTGATCTTGTACAGTTTAACTGCAGACTGACATTTTTTCACAGCATAGCCATTCCCTCACTAACATGCGCAAGCGTGATTTTCAATCATGGAAATTCATATGTATGCGATTAAGAAAGTGCATAGTCATGATAAATAGTCACAGAGCACAATCAGCTTCAACAAAATAGCAGTGTTAGCAATACCAAGTTAGCATTGTAAATAAGACAATGTCAGCCACAGCTGGTACGCTGGTTGCATGACATATTGATCTTATTTTGAGGTTTTATTTTTTGGAATATGCAATCAATTATACCCAGTTTTTTTTAAACATGTGATGGATTTTTTTTATTTCTCATAGTTTAAGCAAAGTACTTGAAGTCCAATTGGTAACAGGTTATTGCCTCACTGTGTCGGCAGCATATGTGTGCCTGTGAGCAAAATTGAATGACATAACATCTGACATCTCAAGATTTACGCTTTCCTTCTATAATTGGTTGTTTTTCCTTGGGTGTTGTGGTTTCTTAAGATTCGATTTATAGGTACAAGTCAAGGTCATTTCAAAATGCTTAAGCTACTCCAGTAAAAAGTCATATGTGCCTTGGTCTGAGTTCAACGCCTCAACGAATGATTTTCAACCGCTTTAACCTCCTGAGGCTTCGTGAGCGCAACTACTTCCAGAATGCTTGTATAATGAGCCATTCATTTTTTTAGTCTGAAAATTGTTAGGTTTGAGCCTGATGGGTATTTTTCAAATACTAACTTGCCAACCATAATGCACTTTACAAGCACATGCTCAAGAGACGTGCTCTTTTGATTTTTATTAGCTGAAGGAGGTTTAATACTACTGGACTAAACAAATGCATAACAATGGCCGTTAGGCTCCCTTTGAAGAAAATAATGAACGTAGAGCAATATAATGACACAAATTAGTGCCTCGGCACTTCAAAAGCTCAAAAAACAAGCTTAACCACAGTTTTTGTAATTGTTTTCGGGCTTTGACAAGCAGCTTTGAATCATTTTGCGTGGATTGTGTTTATGCAATTTCTCTGCTTCTCCCATGACGCTGAAGGGGCTCTAAAGCACTAACTCATGTGCATGCTTATTGTTGGATTGGTAAAATTTATTTCCCTATATAAAAGCCATTTAGATGAAGTGATCTTTGTTGATGTGGATGTTCTGCTGAGAAAGGCGTCTCACAAATTGAAGCTTCACGAGTGATTTGAAATGTTCTCCTAAAGGGTCGATAATCCGGTGGCTAGGATGTTCCCTCCTATTGATGATCAACTGATTGCAAAGGTGGATGTAATATCGAGCTTGAGTGGTGTTAAATAACAGTAGAAATGTAGTTTATTCGGTACCCCATTTCTGTTTTACAGTATTTCTCAAAGATTCTGGAGAAGTTGGTTGATAATATTTTATTATATTCATACGGCATTCACCAATAATCAATTTGCCCAAGGCGTTTTGGGGGGATTTTTCTCTGACATTTGTGCAGATTGGTAGTCCAACTGTGTTAGGAGTGAGTGAGGCAAAACTGTGTATTAGTGAACACCTATGCACTCCTATTAATGATGTTCCAAATATATTTACTCATGGAAATTTATAATAGGGATGTATGCTTTACTGTAGTCATCATCTTCTTTTAACATATAATGTGCCATTCTTACGCCTTGCAAAACATTCAATTGCTTCTTGATGATCCTTGACGACTTGAAGACTTGATAATCCTCAAGATGTGATGATCCTCAAGACTTTGGAGAAACATTTTGTGGACTGATGAGTCAAAAATGAAACTTTTCTACTCTTTTCTACAATATCAAAGTCAAAGTCAAAGTCAGCTTTATTGTCAATTTCTCCACATGCCATGGCTCTCTTGTCTTCAGTTCCCCACACCTTTATTTTCTTTTACTGTTTTCACGTTGGCTAATCACTCATCTCCTGTGGTGTTGCCATCAAACGGTGGGGAAAAATTACCTTCAACCTTGAAAACTCCAGTAAACATGGCCCACACATACCATTTAAAAAAAAAAAAAAATGAAGTTCATCAAAGGCAGGCGATGCTAGAATTTTGTCTTATGAAAGGCAGTGAGAGTTAAGTCTCACAAATATTTAGAAGAAAAGGAACCATTTGTGGGTGGGAGTGGGCTTGTAACTTAAAATCTTTAACGTAGTTATTAGGCCAAGTTCTGTCTGTTATTTAGTTCCATTTATTATGTGTAACAAGTATTTAGAAGGTGGTTGTGACCACTCCCAGAGTAGCGCACCCCTCCGACTTTCCGATCCGCCGGCGTGCGGCAATCTGTGAAATGACTCTACCTGGATGTAACTGGCCTCCATGCTGAGATACAATATATCACAGACCACGCAGGGTTTACACCTGCAATGAAAATAGAGCCAATACCGTCAAGAAGAACAAATGTCTTTGCACACTTTACTTTATACACTTGCGTGTGATTAGGAGAATTGCATCTCTGTCAGTAGTGGTCCTTATACTGGGTTCTCCATGTCAAGAAAGCATCCACTGTGTATTGTTATATGTCAAGCCTTATTCAGTAAGTTTACATTGGTGTGCTTCTCTCATGTGAGTTTATTCAAATGGATTTGACTCGAGCACTCTTAAAAATGGCCCCAGAGGCGGTGACCTTAATACCCAGTCTTGTGCAAGCTGTGGCGAGGCAGCACTGTGTTTATCTTGTTGCTGCTTCTTTATCTTGTATTTGTGCACCGTTGTTACTTCAGTCTAATGTAATCACCCATCAACCATTTATTCAGAAGTAAACCGCAGTAAACCTTGAGTAATGACTTCCTTACCGCCTGTTTTTCCACCATGGCTATCATTCCTCCAATTGCATGGCCTTTTGATTCATTTTTCAAATTAATCATCATGTGAAATTCATTCAACTCAGCTCCAAATTCTGAAGCTCATTGTGCTCTATGAAGCTTTATGCTGCAAGGAACTCAAACATGACTTATGACTTCTTTGGAGCTGGTGTGGGATCAATTCGTAATTCAAGGCCAGTCCAGCGATTAACAGTCAATCTCTCTCGTGTATAGTACGACAGCATACTCCAGTCCCTGCTATAATCCTGAGCTTCACCAGAGGAAAAGATTCAGCTCTTAGAATGCGACACTCGATGGGCAGCAGTGGATCAGATTTTAAAGACTTGGCTTTTTAAACAGGCTGGCAATGGGTTCAAATCTTTCTGCGAGTAGTCACAAGAGAGATGTACACTGTTGACGTGCCATTCCGCACTTGGACACAGAGTTGTAAACAGCTTTAGAGCGCAGGTTCACTCTGGTACCAGTCCTCGGTTAAGCAATTTGATTTCATTCATGTATTCGATAAAGTGCAGGTTTGGCCTTGTGGTCTTTGAGGGAAAAGGTCTTTACAAACTCACTTTAAGGGGCCCAACGTTGTGTTTTCTTTTAATTAATTTCCTATTATTCATTAGGTCTGTGGAATTGATTAGATCATTTCTAGTAAATATATTTAGCGAATTGCAGAAACGTGCCAACAAATTAACAGTTCATCACTTTTTATTATTGGTGCAATATTATTAAATGCTGAGTGGCAAGAGGGTTCAACAAAGCTGTAATGTTGAAATCTAATTGGAATGTTCAAGCTCACCCTCTGGTAAATTTGTTGAACCTGAAGTTTTTTATTTTGTTGAACCTGAAGTTTTTTAACCTCACACTTGGTAAGAAAGGTCCACTACTGTTGTCATCCACAAGTGAAAATGTGCTTTTCAATGTTTTGTGAATGTCCCACTACACGGAAGATATCCAAAGTATCAAACATACTAGACTTTTCATTTTTATTTCTCTGATGCCAAATCATTGATAATGGTTTATGTCACGCTGAGAAAATAATTCCTGAGAAAATATGCCTGGCCTAATCTGGAAAATTGTTTGCCAATATCAAATCAAACTTATCAAGGTCTCTTGTAAGTTTTCAACACAAACTTCAGTCACATTGGCTGTGAAACAAAAGAGATACCCAAGATCCGTTTTTAGTTTCACTTCAAAATCCTCAACCAATGTGTTTGAGTATAGAGCTAAACAATGCTGTCTGTAGAGAGAGCAAAGATCCAAACAGATGATGACAGATATATGTTGTGCAATGTTTGCAACTGCCCATGAACTAAAGCTGAAGGGCTTGATGACGAGTCCAAGCGTGGTACTGCGGGTCTCCCAGAGGCAAAGCGTCATCTCAGTGACCTAGTAACATTGAGATCCATGCGACAAACAGAGAGGAAGGAGGCAGTGGGCTCAGCTTGGAACACCGATAGAAATTAAATGTGGACTCAAGGCACATGTACGCCGCATGAGTGAGCGCCACTGCTTCATCAGAACAATATGCAAGAATTCAAGCAAAGATGATTTGACATAGGCAGCAATTGTGCTTTCACCTGTCATGAAATTTTGCCCGTTAAACGCCACATTTAAGTCAAACCAAAATATTGGTCGAATGACAGCTTGTGACTAAAAAATGAGCATTCTCTTAGTCTGAATGTGTTTTGCCTGTTTGGGACAAGAAGATTTCCGGCAATAGTCACCTGAGCTTTTTGGACATTCTTCTTTTCCCATCCGTCCTGGATGGTGATTATCAGCTTTCTGGCAGCTTTTGTGTGTTTGCTTTGCAGATGAAAAGATGTCTGCTCATTTTCTTATCAAATTTGATTCTTTGGGGACTGGAAAAGGATGACGCAACTTGAAGCCAAACGGGCTTGAATATCACTGAAGACTGCTGTCTGGCAAGAGGACAGCACCAGTGATTTGACTGCCACATTTGGGCCAAAGAAATGACAGAATTGTTGTGACGGCCAAAAAGTAAATGAAGGACCTGCCAGTCATGCAAAATTAGACAAGTTGGCAGCCAATTATCACCTTGCTATTATGCTATTGCATTGTGAGAGATAAATAGTCAGATGTTCCTGCCTGTGCACATGAACATGGATAAAACCAAGCATGGGATGTTTTTTTGTAAATGTGGTCTCTTTACTTCTGCAACACACAACACATCAGGAACTCAATGAGTCAACTGTGTACTGACTTTTGAATTCTCAAGACACCATAGCTGTCTCAGGTCGCCTCATTAATTTCACAAATCTGTTCTATGCACATGCACATTTTCAGTATTATTGTAACAAAATGAAGAAAGAGACTATTTTGTTTTTCAGATCCAGTTATGGCGTTCAGTCAACCAGAAAACATGTTTTGCGTCCTTGAATTCGAAAAAAAAATGTAATCGTGGTATTAACAATGCTCACTTCAAACATCTTGGAACATTCCATGAAAAGCTTGAGATTGCAAACTTTCAGGTGCCTTTTACATCCTTAGTTAATATCAAAATGTGCACAAGACCTCCGGAACACTGTCAAATCAGGTTTTATCTACAAGCTCTTGCACAACTGAAAGCAATTTAAGTTTTGATGGAAGATGGAAAAATGAAATGCTCAGAAGAATTCTCTGTACTGTATGTTTACATGTAATATGGGAATTATTTTAAATATTATTTAATCTTACTATTTCTGAAACACCTGCACGATAATGAAACATGTTGCAGCTGTTGACGATAGTCATTCCCCTCCAATACGCTGGAGGAAGAACATTGACTGACCAGTGTTCCAAATGCTCCAATCATAGATTGAAATAAATGATGTAATATGGATTATGTTTCCATAAAAACTTTCAAATAAACCCTAACAGAAGTGGCTCATTTATTCAAATAAGATTTCCCGTAAGTGGTTGTTGTTACATCAGTCAGAGAAAAACATTCTTCCATCTGGAAATGTCTGAAGTCTGTGTTTGAATCAGGCAGTAAGCAGACATAAAATAGGCAGATGGTGGATTGGAAGGAAGCAAAATTTCTTGAGATTTTAAAAGGGAGCAAAAGATAAGTACTTTTAATGAGTTTTCTGAAGTTGAGCTGTGAATGATTGTCACCTGAGACCTGGCAACTGTGATGTCATTTTCAGTCGACGGCAAGTGACAAAATGGACGTCCCCCCAATAAGAATTGGTTAATTTTTGCTGCTTAATTTATATTCCACAAATTCAATCATAATCAGAATGCCGTGTTTAGACTTGAGCGAGAGGACAGTGAGGACAATGAACCTGCAGAACCACGATTTCAGATGAACCTATCACAATGGTGTGTTATCACTGTTCACAAACTTGCGAGAAATAAAAATGGCGAATTTGCAAAAACTTTTGACCGCACAGATTACCTTGTTTGGCACTCCCGCTGCAAAAACTATGGCATAATTGCTCAAAATACGTAGTAGGAATGGATGAAATTGAACGGATCAAAAAAGAATCCCCCAAACGGATTATAAAAGTATCTCTGCGGAACCTGGAGGGACTAAATAAAACTTTTCTATAATCCTGGAGTCTCCAAGTGCACAATAAAATGTATACAAATGCTAAAAAAGTGGATTTGGCATGATATTTCTCCTTCAAATAACAACATAATATCAACTTTTTGATGTTTTGCCTATTGACAAACCATTGTCAACATTATTGCAATATCCTACTTGCTCTGCGTAATAATCACAGTTTGCTACCAAAAAGGCAATAGGCCAGAATACAGCAGGAAGAAAAGCCTTCTTCTTAAGGACTTGAAAGTAAAGTCTGGATTTGTCTGTTTCCAACTGAAAACAGGATGCAATCCTGTCAGTGCAAATACTGACGCTCACGCAGTATGTCTCCTTACTCATCCGTTTCCTTACCAGATTGAGAGTTTTCTGGGTGGGGGCGCATTGGCAAGAGAAGCTGTTGCAACAATACATGTCCTAAATATTTGCACAGATTCGTTAAAACTGCGTGTGCGTGAAGAAATTGTCAGGGGGTTCAATATGGAAAAGCCCGTTTATTATTTTTTGCTTGTTTGCATGACTAGGAAACACAGGAATATTATGAATCAAGAATCGGAATCTACAAAGAGAGCTATTCCGTATGCTGCAATTAAGCTCATCAGAAACTGGTCTTGCTGTGAAGTGCAGTCAAAGACCACGAATTCTGCACTCCATTTAATGAGCTGCAGAATTTTGCCTTGCAGTGTCCTATTACCTTGGAGCAGACTGATGCATTGCAATGTACTGACGTACAGTCTATCCTCATATACAAGCATCAGTATGTATATGCTCGTGCGTTAACAGAAATTTCAAAGTCTACCAAAGTATGTGGCAAAATGTTTTATGATACAATGAAACCAGGTTTGAATTTTTGTGTCCGAATTTCAAGTGACGCATTGTGGTCACATCATCATGTTTTAGATGATGGGGCTGGTACACGAGGTGGAGAGAAATATTGTATGAATAGTTCCAAATTGTAGTCAGTGTTAACGTTGAACCATCAAGCTTCTGCCAGAAAGAGAAAGGCAAAATATAAAAAAAAAGTTAATGGAATATCTGTATTCCATATGTATATACTATGTTCATTCCATTTATTCAAGTTATGTTAATTAAAGGCACTTAAATTGTGGCATGTGTGTGCTGATTCCCATTTAACATGAGTTTAAATGGGATTGGTTAATTCTGAACACAGGTTGTACACACTTATCTTTACTTTCCCTTGAAAAGAATTGGGAAAAAGGTTCTCATACTGCATTGTAAATATTTTGGAGCTTACACCCCAAATCTGCATTGCATTTTGATAAAGCAGTTCCGAAACAACTTGAATAGGTTAGTCATGAATGGAGGGTTGAATCATAATGCCCAAAAAAATATTTTGCAGTAAGAACACTGAACATGATGTTTGTAGCTGAGGTAAGACTATAAAGCAAGACTCTGTAAAGGAGTAATTAGTAGTGCATTTTTGTAGCCGTATAGTCAAAATCCCAAATGACAACATTTATAATTAAACACCATCAAAAGCCATTCGCAGATCTGTTATAATTTTTTTGCCTTCTTGTTGACTAACAGAACTCAACTGATGTTAACTTCAATAATAAAAGACTTGTCATTCTGTACCTTTTCTGCCATTTCAACATTCGAGAAAAGACTTGCTGCTTTGGTACGCTGAAGGAAAGCGTAATGCTTCTTCTTTGCTACAGCCGAATTATAAAAAGTCTGTCAATCAAGCTGAGTACAGAAAACAAAAGCGAAAACATCTTTTATCAACTCTGAAGTGATAACAACGACAAAAAAAGTTTGCTACTAACTTATAAAGCGGAAAGCTGAAACTCGCGGCCCAGGTGCCATGGTGGATGACATGGCAGCCCCACCTTGTTTGCCATGTTGTTGCCCTGGGCGTTTTGTGTAGGGCCTGACCAATATGATTTTTTTCACGCCAATGCCTACATTTAAAAATACGATAAAAAAAAGATCACCAATTAATTGGCCGATTAATTCTAAGAATACATACCGACTATAGTAACGAGTTTTTTCAACACTTCCAACAAATATTTGAATTACAGATACAACATTACTCTTTTATAATACTATGCCCTTCAGTTTTTCTTTAATTTTTGAAGAGAGAAAGATTTAGGGAGACAAAATAAGTCGATACAAGTCTTAAAGCTTTGGCAAAATTTTTAACTAAAACAGAAAGGAATAAATTTAAAAAATAAGTTCAGAAATAGCTCTGGTGTTGTGCTAGTACTACATGATGCGCACCATTTTGAGTTATTTGGAGACATGCAAAAGAAGTTAAATCAAATTTGTATAACTAATTATTCATTCATTCGCCGAACTTTTTGTCGCCAAACAGCGACGCAGGAGACCCGCCCACATGAAAAATGCATGCAAAAGGAGAAGTGTAATATTGACAGTGATGACATAGTAATAAAATACACTCTGGGCGCACGTCATAAAAAAAATGATATGCATAATATTTATGCACAATATTGCACACAGAAAATCATATTTGAACAAATTGTGAGGCATAAATATGGATAACCGAGCAGTGTCAATATGCTTAATATTGTATTATGTATACATTATTGTGCAGTGCCTTGAAGCATTTCTCCCACACACAGTGAAAATGTGTTATATAAATGAACAGTGTACTCTGTACAGTAACAACTATATTCTAAACGGTTCTTTCCGGCAGTGAAGCTGAGTAAGTGCTTTGGAAAAAGCTCCTCTACTTCATCATCAAAAACTGCCATAAATTACAATTACTGATGAAGAGGCCTCTGTCGGATATACGACTCACTAAGCTTGAGATTTGACTCATTACCAACACATACGAGAGCACACATTTGCTACCTCTAAGACTTGTGCCGCCTGTGTCGATGACTGCGTGCTCACTGCTACTCTGGTGTTATTCATATTTTGACAGGCTTTTGGTGGCAACAGTCGGGATTACCCGTCAAGACTGAACATGTTTGTCTCATGTTTATTGCAAAGAAATTATTTGTACGTGTTGCTGTTGTTTCTAAAATTGTGACTGGAAGAAAACGTGTGATTATTTTGGGTCACGGAATAAAGAATGAGTGGATTTGTAATGATAAGTGATAGTTCTGGTGAGCAGTGGTTGGTTAATGTTGGGAAAAAAGGCTCCCGGCTATCTTATAATAAATAATCAGTCACGTCCTATTTACGTAATCTTACTATTGTACACAGCTCCAAGTGTATCTTTGTGTGCTCTTGGAGATACAGCCCTTGCCAATTACTTTTGTTCTTGCGTTTTGTTCTTGTCTTTCTAGCTCAGAGAATAACAACCCCATTTCTGCTCTTTTATCTTTTGCATCAGACCAATGAAACGGAGAGGAAATGCGAACCCACAGCACTTTTAAAAAGACTATGTGCTGGCCGAATTGGAGGGAAATGCTTGATCAAGCTCACAGAAAAAAATGGACCTTGTTCATTCTAGGACAAATTGTTGATGAGTCTAACAAGATTTGAAATTGCAAGCCGGCAAATTACGTAACTGTTAAAACACAACTGTATGGCAAGTACTGAGTGTGTGTGTGTTTGTGGATGTGCGTTTGTGTGTGCGCGTGTGTATAAGCACACTTATGCAATCATTTTACAGTATGTTGCACACAGACAGAGAAAATCCAGTCTCTTCCATTATTTGTCAATCCAGAAATGCATAGAATTAATTTGTCATCTCCAGCGGTACCAAATTCGGGCACTTTGGTGACGAAATAAATAAATAAACCATGACAATATCGCCCATGGCCAGTTGGAGCGTGGAACTAATGTCATTAACTGTTCGTAAATGTAATAAGCTTTTAATGTCTCCCTTTGTTTCCATAAACCTATTGAATAAAATATGGCCTTAAAAGACAGGCACAATAATAATAGAAGCAAGGACAGCCAGTGTTTTAGTGTAGTAGTCCCCAACCTTTTTAGCACCACGTACCGGATTACTGTCAGAAAATATTTTCACGTACCGGTGTTTGATGATGGCACTTCTAAAAACAATTCTAGAAAATATCAAATCAAATGTCGAAAGCATCAATGGATAAACACCACCATTCCAACTCAGCTTTCAACCCTTAGTTCCATGAGGGAATTCTGTATGCAAACACCACTGTATGATAAAACAATAAACGTGAAATCACGGTGTAGTCTATGTAACTTTATTTGCAACATCCTCATAACATCATGCCAACAACATAACATGAGTAATATTATGTTATGTACACGTCACTGAGGTGTAAAATAATTATTATTTATTCTTTCTTGTGCAGCCCGGCACTAAATGATCCACGCACCGCTGTTTTAGTATATTAATTTGGCATATTCCACTGTACTGCCAGATGGTCTGTAATAAATTTGTTCCACAGATCTGTCTGGCAAAGAGCCAAAAGAAACATTAAGGTTTACTGTCTGTGTCCTCCATAAATGGCATCTTCAAGCAGGGATGTGCTTCCACTGAACACGACTATAAAGTCCCAATGATCATCGTCACACACACATCTGGGTGTGGTGAAATGTGTCCTCTGCATTTAACCCATCCCCATGTGATTTTGATCCATCCCCTGGGGGAGAGGGGAGCAGTGAGCAGCAGCGGTGCCGCGCTCGGGAATCATTTGGTGATCTAACCCCCCAATTCCAACCCTTAATGCTGAGTGCCAAGCAGGGAGGCAATGGGTCCCATTTTTATAGTCTTTGGTATGACCCGGCCGGGGTTTGAACCCACAACCTTCCAGTCTCAGGGCGGACACGCTCCTACTAGGCCACTGAGCTGGTATAGAGTGTTTATTAGCTGTAGTGATTACCTTCTGCAGGTTGTGAGGGAGGTGGACTCAGTCACAAGTGAGTTCTAGGATGAAAAGCGGAGTCATGGATTGGCAAAAAAGCACCTAAACATTGACCTCAATGCTGACTAAACAAAAGTAGAGCAATCAAACAGGAGAGTACATTGAAACAAGGGCGCATGTAAAAGTGAGACGCAAATACAAAACAGAAAAGGAAAATCAATGACTCCAGAAGGTCGGCCCGATTAAAAAACAAAAAGCTGACTAACCAAAATGGGTTCGTAGAGCCTCAGCAAAAGAAAGCCAAGAAACAAACCAAAACTACTGTCAGAATCGAGTCTAGATGAGGAAAGAAACAGTAGGGGCCCTATTACTGTGCCTACAGTGCAAGGTACATACATAAATGTGAAATTGGCACTTGCACTGTAGGGAACACGATTCGATTCCCAGCCAACGGAAGCGGCTCGAATGATTCCCTTTAAATTAAGCGCAGGAGACGCACACACACACAGTCTACAATGTGCAAGTAAGGACTGACTTGTTGGGATGCAAAAAATTGATGTGCTTAAATAACATTTATAAGGAACTGAAAGACAAGCTCCACTTGGAGGTGATGTAAAGTTGGTTATTATGAAGTGAAAGATGACAATAATAATAATGCATTCAATGAAGCTCGAGAAAAAATGCAAATTACTTTCAAATTATCCCAGTCCATTCTCAAATACAATAAAAGCATAATAAAGTGGAGCTCAATGGAGTTCTTTTTTTTTCTGCCTGATTGCAAAGTCCTTTCTTGTAACATTATTATATGGAACACAAAAAAGACAAACATACACACACAATTCAGCCTCTCGGAACGCATTGTGTTTGCATATCTTGATGGCTTATGTGTGACAGAAACAGCAAGTTAGCTTGCGATTATCAATTTCAACATTTTATGACTGGCACAGACTGGGATATGATTACATTTTTATTATTAGATGATTTTAAAAGCTTTTATGTTGCTTTTACAGTTTGGGCAATCAAAACCTCAAGACAACATTTTCCTGCATAAAAATAAACATCTTAATTGCCTCAATATTTACTGTTGACGTCCCTTCGTTTGCTTCCAGCAAACACGATGACTTCACCGTAACGTAGGCCGTAAAGGCCGTCAACGTATATATCACAAACAATTTTTATCACTTCATCATCATATGTCGGCAATGTTTTTTCTCATCCAACCGGAACTGGAATACCCATGCAATTCTGCCTTGTGATTATAAAGTTATCACTCCACTGATATTTCGGAACTGTTCCAGCTGACTTTGTCACCGACGGACTGCAACCTGGACACAGAAAATGAACCATTCACTCTCACAAACATGCCAATATTATGCATGCAGGCCAGGGTGGTTGTCTGAAGCATCTCTCTCTGAAGACGTGGTCCGGCTTTTCCAGGGGACCCTCCTGGCGTTAGCAAGTGGGATGACCTTTACTTTACGAGCCTCACATGCATACGACGAACATGCTGAATCAGTAATGTTGGTCATTCTCCTTTCAATCTTGCATCGATGACAGGTTCTGTTATGGGATTGTGCTCATACCTCATTTGTCCTCACACATTCCTCACATTATTCCGCCCTGCTATTTTTGTTTTAGTAATAACAGTCTTTATCTGTTCACTGTCCTTGACAGTGTTGCGCTCCCCCACTGTGTTTATACCGTCAGTAAATTTGTAATCCAATGAGGCTTGGTTGGTTACAATCTTTAATTACTGCAAAATTTTCTCAGTAAGAAGCTCCTTAACCGCCCTTCTGGGAAGGCTTCATTTCCTGCAAACTGTCAGTCTGTTTTATGACTTGAAGTTTGTCAGCAATGTACATATACAGTACACAGAGGAACAGAAATAATGTTGCTCCCTGAGGCATAATATGTGTGTGTACTTCATTATTTTAATTATTGATACCGATTATAATCCCTCAAGGGAAAATTTAATTTATACTCGTCTCTATTTTTGTAGCCCAACATACACAAACAAAAAAGTAGAAGAGTATGCAAAGAGTGCTGCACCTCTTGAGTCGGGGATGTTGATGGCAACTTGCTCAAGAGTACTTGACTGTTGCTTTGAGTTTTTTTGTCTGCAGCTGAACCAAAAACCGTAACTGCACACCCTCTCTCTCTCTAAAGTGTGTGCGTGCGTGTGCGTGCGTGTGTGTGCGTGTTACCATGGAAGCAAGTACAATTTAGTGGCATGCTATTCTCATTAAGATAATGAAGAAGTAGTCTTCTTCATATCTGTTCCCTCTGAAATTGAAAATTTCATTTTTTTTCTACCAAGAATAATTCAAATCTTTACAATTAATTTGTCTGTTCACACATCTTCTAATGTGACATTGAATTATCCCCTCAGGTTTTAACCAACTACAGAATAAATCCAATTCACATCCAGCATGCAGCACACCAGAAGAACCGTGGGAACAATTTGGCATAAATAAGCGAAATTATTGTTGCAATCCAAAAGGTTTTATGGCATATGATGCAGTAAAAGAGTACAGCACTACACAGTCCCTTTCATGAGAGCGGGTATTACGGCGATTAGGGAATTGTTTATGATCTACAAAGTATGTTTTTACAGGCCGGTACTTTAATTTGTGTTCTAACCTGTGTCTGATTGTGTCTACTTCCAAACCATTTTATACTCATAGTCTTAGAACAAATAGCATGGTTCACTTTGAAGATAACCTACTGGGTGTATGGTCAAAGAAATTCATCCAAAACAAGCTTCACACCTCACCACAGCTCTTGCACTGCGGTGATGGCCACCTTCAAGTAAAAGTGAAGGAGGAGTAAATAGAAAATGCTATGAATTCATTTACATGCCATCATAACACATGAATTCATCTTAAAGAATTATCTCAGTAACTTGCTAAAAGACAGCTTTTACTTTGTATGCAAATAATTGCTTGGTTTGCATGTCAAAAATGATTTTTTTCTTTACAGAATTTATTTTTGTTGACTAACTATCCTGGATTCATTTCATGTCTTATGTTGACAATGTGAATGAGTCCCGCATTATAAACAGAATCTTCCATGGGTATTATAGTTTGTCTGTCACAACCAGACCAACATTCCTCTTTCAAAGTCAAAGTCTGCTTTATTGTGAATTTTTTCACATGTCAAGACATACAAAGAGATCAAAATTGCGTTTCCTACGATACCACGGTGACAAGACATATTACACCCAACTGGTCCACAGACAAACAAAATAAACAATACAAAAAGTACGAATAAGAAGGCACATACAATGAATAAATAAGAGCAACATGGTTGAAATGGAGCAATTGTGCATACAGGAGACAGTCAAAATGATGACTCACTCATCACGAGGTTGTTTTTTGATACGTGTCAATGCAAGACCCCCAACATTTCTCCATAGACTGATCTTCTGTTGTCGACCTGGTCAGCCCCATGCCTGCTTTGATGTTCTGCTGGAAATCCCCGCCCCCCACCCAGCCTTCTGCCTGCAGCCATGAGTTCTGCTTGACTGTACATCACTTGGCCCCAAAACCCTTCCTCAATTTTCCAAAGGCTTTCTACCTGAACTTTGAAGTCAACTCCTCTGTATTTGGATTGTTAAGTTCTCTGTGAGGCTATTCACCCATTTGTCACAGACTGATCACAGTTGATATTAAGGAGCCCTTTTTTCATGCCTCGTGCAAGTCTAGCACAAAGCACAGTTGTGCACATGGGTGGTTTTTTTTATATATATTTTCCCAGACTAGGTCTTGCTGTTGATTCACTCGTTGCAAAATTGTTTTGTTACGCATTCATATTAAACTCTCAACGCTTGTCCCTGGATGGACCTTCCATTTCTTCCATTGGTCGGCCTCTGATCCTCATGCCATGTTGATCCCACCCAGCCTTCTGCTCATAGACGAGTTCTGCCTTGGCACGTTTTTCTTTCCCTGTGCCTGTTTAGGATTTTGTATTAATGACAAGGAAGTGAATTATGGATAAAAGCGACAATGAAATGTAGTTACCCTGTCTCGCTACCTGTTAATATTAAAGCATTCGATGACTTGGCCCAAAAACCCATTTTCTATCTCAGGCATTGCTTTGTAGGTAATATCTTCCCATTCAATTTTCAGTGGATGTGGACAGTTGATAATAAAAGTACTTTTTCAACTCTTTCACTAACTTTGGTGTCTACAGTACACACTCCTGTGACAATAGGTGACACAATGGTAAGCAAGGTTATTGCACATTTCAATCCATAAACGGAATCAGTAGAGTCACAGCAAACAGAAGTTTATTCATTTACTTTCTGAGAGTTTTGAAGGTATTTTACTCATCGTTTCAAGAAGATCTGTCTAGAAGTTAATGCTCTGAACAACAGAGGCGTCTGAGTACATTTCTTAAGGCAGTTGTTTGTTTTTGTAAATTGCCAGGAGGTTAAACATTATTTCTTATTATTTCATCCATCATTGTTTGTTCTTCTATTTTTCCTTCAGATGGGAGATGCTTCCAAAATGTATTCGTTTGTGTCCATAATATCAAAAGACAATGACTAAATTGCTCCATCCATCATTGTGTCTATTTTTCTTTCAGATGGGAAATGCCTCCGAAACGTATCTGTTTGTGTCCAGAATATCTAAAGACAATGACATCGTCATGGGGACATTGTATACAATTTTTGGTAAGGTTTTTTTTTTTTCTTCAGTGTCAAGACCACAATGAAAAAAGGACATCAACTGGTAAACTGTAGAATTAACATCACGTATTGTATAACTCTGACTGGCAGGTGTTCTTTCCATGCTGGGGAATGGAACCCTGCTGTTTGTGGCCTATAGAAAAAACTCCTCCTTGAAGCCAGCAGAGTACTTTGTAGTCAACTTGGCCATCAGTGACCTGATGATGACCATCTCTCTTTTTCCCATTGCTATACCATCAGCCTACACTCATAAGTAAGTTGATTTCCCAACACAATAAAACTATTGCATTGTGAAATCACTTCAAAAATAATTTGTACGAATGCATGGAAAAGAAACATTGGTTTGGCTAAAAATGGTTATCTTATTTAAATTTGTACAACCTCTTTCAAAGTCATGACTGCAGCTCTGTACCTAGTTATTTAGCATTATCCACAAAATGCTGACAAAATGCCTTTTACAAAACCTAGCACTCATTATGAAAATGTTGCAATGTTTTTTGCTTCCCCGCTTACACTTTTATCTTTCTATCTCTGCTCATCCAGGTGGCTGTATAATAAGACCACCTGCACCATTTACGCCTTCTGTGGTGTTTTGTTTGGTCTGTGCAGTTTGACTACCTTAACAGTGCTTTCATCCGTCTGCTGGCTCAAGGTTTGCTGCCCAAACTATGGTAAGGTGACTGTCTACACTGAAAAAGAAAACACCTAATAAATTCAAAATTATTACAGTAATATTTTATTCATATGCTGCATAATTACAAGTACATTTAAGAGCATTTAAAAATAAAAGCGTTGAGACCATTCCACATTCGACCTATCTACATTAGTAAGCTTTCTTGGAGCAAGATCGCATGATGTCATGTGTTTTACAATAAAACTTTTATTTTTGTATGGCATGTTACAGAGGCATGAGTGAAAGAGGCAGTAAAATGAGACCATTCAATATTAGTTATTTTAATGGGGCCATTTCATTTCTCCTCTGCTTTCGGTGGAACAAACACAGATCTTTTTGTGAGAGTGCTGAGACTTGATGTATTAGTGTTGCCTTGCAAGTCTGGCTGGGCTTTTACATATTGTGTCCTATTTTTTCTTTGCAGTCAAATGCTCTGCATGTTTGTCAGTTTAGCTTCTATTTCTGTAGACACTGGGGGATCACTGGCAAAGATTAGTGTGCGTGCATGCTGGTACTATCCCTCCTGAAATATGCTTGGACCCCTCAGGTGCCAGACCAGTGACAAAATGTACAAAAATCTACAATGTGTAGCTCACAAAAAAGTTATTGGTTATAGGTATCGGTGGTAAAAAAATAAAAATAATAATAATAATGATGCACCAAACCAAATTCCAAGACCATTATCTCAAACTTTCTGTGAGTAGAGCACTGTATTTTAAAAATAACATCATAAAAGTGATAATCTGAAATAGAATTGTGCCTGATGATGAAGTTCACTGTAAATGTATCAGTATATATTATTAAGGAAACAACAATGAAAATAGTCTATTCGAGACAAATAATTTTGGTCCGGAACAGCATCTTGATCAATGACAATAAGTTATGTTATGGGAGCTTGGGTGAGTAATGACCCACAACAGAATGTGAAGAACTAATAATCAATAGATTCAGGCTTTCCTATATAGGTTATGCAATGCGTTTTGAAAATTTTGCAGATTTGCCTTCAAATAGATTTGAGGTCACTTTCAACTCCAGGTGTCATTCAAATTGAGGCCACATTGTAGGATGGCTCTTTTTGAAACTTTTTTTTAATCTCCAGAAACACATCTATAAAGCGGAACATGCAAATCCAGACACTACAATACACACACAATACAAATGAGCACAAGCAAATTTCCTCTTAAGCCCAACCCACCACAAAGCATATACAAAAAGCAAGTTGCTTATTAAATCCGCTCAGCAAAGCTTCTGTTTTATTCCAACATTATTATTTTATGCTCTTCACAACCAGGTCTACAATTCTCCCACATAACACTGAGTTTCAAAACAGGGTCAGGCCAATGGTTGTTTTCATACTTATCGGTATTGTGACATCCATTATCTTAACAACTAAAATACAGCCCCAAAATACAGTGAACATCCGTTTGAATTAGACTCTAATTCAAACGGATGTTCACTGTATTTTCACTCTAATTATTAGAGTGACCCTAGGTAAACCAAAACGTTACTAACAAACTAATTGACTGAATGCCAATTAACATTATGACTATGATTAAAGCACACAGAGTTGTAGGAGTAAATAGATCATTTTATATAATAGTATTCAATACATGTTCATTACATGAGCCCAAGTTCCTTTGTTTGTATCTTCGTCCTCACTATACTTAGCATTACAATTCATGGTGCATGTATGTATCTTAAATGGAGTCACTCCCTCAGAAATAGGAGAATTACAATATGTTTGTTTGTTTTATAAATCCAATTTAGTCCTCTTTTGCTGTGACTCAACATTAGAAGACCTTAGAATTAATGGTTTAGCCACAGGCTTTTCTAAACAGTGTTATGCCTTTCTTTCATTGAAATTACATTAAAATGTACCAAATAGTTAAATTCATCTTGCGTGGCCGAGAGCTCATCACCCCGAAATTTCTTATCCCAGACTCACACCTGGTGTAGTACAACATGGAGTGACTGGACCAATGACCAGTCACAGGATTTAGACATAAAGGCAGGCAACCGTTCATTTTCAACATTCAGACATTTCAGACAGTTTATGGACTTTGGTAGGAACTCAAGTAAATCGTGGGAGAACCCACATAAGTACACTTCATGGAAAGGTTCCAGTCAAGGATCAATGATTCTCGAAGCAGTCTGACTATTCTGGGTAATCCGTAACAGGGGAAAAACAGGGCTTTTTTTGGAGGTGAACACTCAGGCATAGTGAATGTGATGAATTAGTGGTCTGTCAAATTAGTGTGTTTTGTTGTTTTTGTGGGGAAAATAGTGTTGGCTATTTCTGTGGAGTGCTTAGTAAAATTGATGAGAATTAAGAAGCAAAGGAACTGTTTATACTTTAATAACACAACAATGTGAGCGATCATGTTTATTGTAACTGGAGGGCAAAAATCTTGATACCCTGTGCAGTTTGGTGACACAAGGTTCATTGTTCACTTTTGGAATTGTTACATAGCGATTGGAATCATATTGATTGATTGATTGATTGATTGATTGATTGATTGATTGATTGATATCTTTATTTCGAACATCCAAAACAAAAAAGAAAAAACAAAACAAATCACACTCTAAAGTGCCACATATAAGTCCGTACAACAAACAAACAAAATATAAACCAACAAACAGAAAAAAATACATAAATAAATATACATGCACTTGACTTTTCAAGTAAAACAGGATGCGATTTAATAGCATTAGAAAAAATGTGATTAAGTGGACTCCGTTGTAAAAAAATATTTTATGCTGCAATGAAAATGAGTATACTACAAGGGTTTGATGGTTTTTTTTCCAATTTATTTTGAAGATGGGGATTTATTTATCGAGGTCACGAAAGGAATATTTTCTCAAATATTATACCGGAACAAAAATCAAAGTATAAAATTCTTAATTATTTTAATTTTAGTCTGTCTTGACATGACCAGTGCTTCACAATTACTATTACCATTACAATTACTATTACTCCCCCTCCCCAAAATGAAGAACATGTTTTAATTTCATTTGTTTATTTTATGTCACATTACAATGACAGGTTGTATCATCCAATATGACCTTGCAGTGAGCTACTATTGCATTTATAACGCTGATAAGATGTAATGAGGATTGACAGAAAGATAACGTCTTGTCTCTTGCCGCTTATATGACCTCTTACATCAAGACCAGAAAAGCTGCCTTACCTGTGTTTTGTAATTATTAATAGTCATCTAATGATGAACAGAATAGTTCACTTTCAAACACACGTGCTTTCCATTAGATCTAATCTACACACACCCGTGACTGACTTGTGAGCTCTGGATCGAAGTCCATAAAACAAAAGATTTGAGAATGATGAGTCAGAGGGCTCCCTGCTTAGTAGCCTCATCCCGCCACGTGTTTCATTTAAGGGGCTCTGATGAAAACGGGGAGATGGAAATAGCAGGGACTAAAAAGGAGTTTGCAGCTTACTGACAAAAGAATCAATACGGAATTTTGCTTGTGATGTTAAGTGCATCTGACTGCTAAAGTATCGGTCGGGCTACTTTCCATTTAAAGGGAACTCAATCTGAGACAAATCCCTGTCTATTGTAGCATAAAGTATATAAGAATACTTTATGTATACTGCATACAGTATATTTTATGTATACCGCATGAAGTGCACTCAACTAGAATACTTGGGAAAAAAAATATGTGCAGACAATATACCAAAATGGAACACAAAACAAATGCAATCAGACAAAACAAAACAATGAAACATATAAAAGCACAACAACAAAAATTAAGGTGTGAAGATCAAGGCTGTTTCTGGGCTCTATTGTTGCAGAACGACACGTTTGTGTTTAATTTATAGTGTTTGACAGAGTGCGCTATGCTTTCCTGACAGTTCCGTCCGACCAAAACGCACACCTGAGAATTTTGAAGTCCTCAAGGACTTCAGTGAGGAACAATATTGATACATTCTTTCTTAAAATTCATGAATACTTGAAGTTTAGCTTTTTGTGGTTAAAATCAGCCCTCTGTTTAAAACAAGAACAGGTTTGCTGAGATGATTTCATTTTGCTGAGATGATTTAATCAGAGAAATGCTTCACATCAAAAAAACAATAAGCATAAGATCAAGCACGCGCACACAGCCTGAAACACACTCCACAACACAGAGCATCGTACGCCACAGGGTTTAACCAGACGCCCCCACCATCAGATTGGACCATAAGAGGGGCTGACATGCAACTGAAGAAGCTTGGTGGTGTTGCAGATAAGGTTCGCACTGTTCTCCTCTTCAGTGATGATGCAATCGCCAGAATCAATTATCATTGGTTATGGGTGAGGGCTGCTCAGATATTTCTCATGGATCATTTCACAACCATGACTGTAACCACACTAATATGAGCGGAAGTAAATTGCGGATGTATTAAATTGTTTATTCACCATCAATCAGGACGACATGCAGAGCTGTTTTAATAACAAGAGTTTGTTGCTCACAATTTACAATGTTATGAATTCATTTTCTATTAGACTAGAAAACAAACACCCTGCAGCTGTGACAAAATCTGTCTTTACTTACAGATGGGTGACTTTGTATTCCTGGAATTAAAAATATTTCTTACTCCACAAGTGGTCCATGTGATTAGTCATGTGCCTGAAGTCACAATCAGCACTGTGCAGTATTCATGAGTAAATGAAGCTTTGCCCTATGGATCTAATAAACACAAACACCAAACCTGCTACTTGCCAGTTACTATATAGCAATAATTATTTGTGTTCTAACATATAGAAGACTAAATATCACCTCAGGATATTAAATTCTGTGTATTGTGTCCAAGGAAAGTGCATACATAAGTAATAATAATAATAATAGTTCACAATTGCACCGGATAGCTATTTATGTGAATGAAAGCGCCTGATTCATATAAACTGGAAGAGGGGCGACTCATGGTAAATGCCAAATTGTGTCACTGGGCACTGTTTTAACCACGCCGCACTGTTTTAACCACGCCGCACCACTCCCCCCAAAGTCAAGAAAATAGCAATGTTCAAAACCAGTTTGACGCTATTTCTTCACAATTCCATTTTACATAGTTTTCAGTCTGCATGTTTTCACAATTTTCAAAATTGTAAAATGTATTTATAAAACTAAAATCAGAATTTACTTTACAGGGTCCTCAAATTTTTAATGACCCTAATGTCATTAGATTTTTTTTGTCTTGTGAAATGCCTTTCCTGTGCTGCCCCCTCCCCCCTTTGACACTTGCATGTTCCCACGAATAATTGCTGTAATAAACAAAAGCTGTCGTTTACAATTTTAACTCATTGTATTTATTCCTTCTATGGTCTCATAAAAACATTACATAACTTGAGCTAGTATGGGTTGAATGAGCTTTCGCTTTGTTTATCTTCCTCTGTCAATCATTCCTCCCACTGTAACGCTTGATATATTTGAATAAGTAATTCTTTGTGCTCTGCTGAACTTTAAATGACGAGTTTGTTATGATGTCCTTCCCACATCCTGTCATACATGTCGCCATAAGCACATATTGTTCCCCATGCAGCATGCCTGTGAGAACACAGCTGACAAGACAGGGTGCTTGGCTGACCGTGAGACTTTTTCAATCCGACTCACTGGTGCGCTTCTCCTCAGGCAACAAGTTTTTCCACTGCCACGCCTGCTTGCTGGTCGGCGGTGTCTGGTGCTACGCGGCCGTGTTTGCTGTGGGGCCCTTGTTGGGATGGGGAGAGTACGGGCCCGAGCCGTACGGTACGGCGTGCTGCATCGACTGGCATGCGCCCAGCCGTAACTCTTTGGCCATGAGCTACATCGTCTGCCTCTTCTTCTTCTGCTACATTCTCCCCTGCACTGTCATCTTTCTGTCCTACTTGTTCATCCTGTTGACCGTCCGTGGGTCCCGCCAGGCAGTGCAGCAGCACATGTCCCCGCAGAACAAGATCACCAATGCACATGCGCTTATTATTAAGGTATGTTTCCAACACTCGATGCACCTTTTTAATGGCACACACACTACTCATAAAAAGTTTGGGATATTCAGCTCTTGGATGAAAGTTTAGGATAGTAAAAGGCATTGTAACCATCAAAGGTTTGGCATGGTTCTCAAATGAGCACCAGAGAACTTTTTATTTCTCAATTATAACGTGCGAGGGCTACACAATGGCAGCTTACCTGCAATTCCCAAAAATACCCTTTTTTTTTTTTTTTTTTTGAGTAGTCCATGTCGCTATCTACTGGCTTATTTTTTGCTTTGTTTTTAGCTCTCCGTGGCAGTTTGCATTGGTTTCCTGACAGCATGGAGTCCATATGCCATTGTGTCCATGTGGGCAGCGTTTGGTAACCCCTCAAATGTACCACCTATGGCTTTCGCATTGGCCGCCATCTTTGCCAAGTCCTCTACACTTTACAACCCGATTGTCTATCTGGTTTTTAAGCCCAACTTCCGCAAGTCTCTCTGTCGGGATGTAGCCCAGTGCAGAAGGTCACTTTGCAGGTGTTCGTGTCAGAACGACTCCACCCAGAAGGGAACGTGCAGGCAAGCTCATCACAAAGAAGAGTGTAACTCTACACAGTTTTCCAATGGGCTACTGGAGAACCACGGCACCTGCAGACACTGTCCTTGTCCTGAGACTTTGACTCCAAGGGAAAACTGTATCGACCACAACCCTCAGCGGACTGCCACTATGCTCCAGGGGTCGCAACATAGCGAGGTGGCTGTCAGTCAACTCTCCAATGAGCAGCAAAGTGACTTCCTCTAGGTTGAACTTGCACACAGCAAGTGACTGCTAAGGAAAGTAAGCAAGTGGGACGAAAAGACACTGGATGAGAGACATTTGCTGCAAGCACGCAGATAGGACACCTACGTGATGAGCAGAACAGGTCAGGACTTTAAAGGCCAAAGTTTAAAGAACTTCTCAAATATGTGATACTGCCAAAACACAGCTCCAGTCATGCAACAACCAACATGCAAACAGATCAAAGTTATTTCAGGTAATGTAAACATGCAATGATCTGGTCAGATTACAGATCAAATTTAAGAGGACTTGTGAAATGATGAAGAGATTTAGAGGGAAGAGCTCTCTATGAAACTACCTTTAATCTATTTATTAAGAATAATGTATCCGGTGCTGTGTTTGCTTTATATATTTATTGATGCATGCCTCAAAGTTGAAGACAATGTGGTATTGTATTTATGTAAAAAGGAGGATTTTCCTTTGTGATTGCCTTGGTTGGCCAGCCCAAATCATTTGACGGGAGCAACCAAGCACTCTTTGGAGTTAACTGTATGTCAGTCAGCTGTCGGCAGGAAAACACTGTGAGACAAGGTCCATTCTGTTCTCCATGAACTCAGCAGGAAGACCTCAGGACAAAAAAAAAAATGGAGACACTACCACATTTGTTAGTCAAAACATTTTCTTAAAAGATCATCTCTTTAAATAAGCTGCAAATGTCGAATTGTTCAAAAGATGTAATGCACTGTGAAAAAAAGTAGTTCAATAGTAACATTCTGACAGAATTTGTGGTTTGCATTCATTGGAAAAATCACAAATATGAATGAAAAAAAAATGGTAATATTTCTTCCAGTAGCAATCCATCCACTGTTATTTGCATTTTTTTGTCCATTTTTTTTTTTTTTTACGTTATCTTATTGTTTGTTTTAATATGTTTATAAAAGTGAGAGCTGGCTCTTAGTAGTGCACCTGACAAGTAGGAAGATCTTAAGAATGAAGTATGCCAACATATTTTAGTGTCAAAGAAATCAGGTAGCTTTCCAAAAATAGCAACTCTGCAACTGTGGGAAGATTTTAAAATACATTTTTGTGTGTGTTTTTTCTATGTGTTTCGTTGGTTTTGGTTTTTCCAAACAATTTCTTTTCATCGCTTTGATGTTCTTTTTTTAAATTTTATTTATTATTGTTGTACTTGTCAAAGATGTGAAAAAATGGCAGGATATTTTTAAATCAGACAATCAAACATAAATAACAAATGAGAAGGTGCCATTGCATCACCAGTATTAATTTTCATAAAATGCCTCAGTAAGAATCAAAACAAATAAAGAAAAATGCAGACAGAATTCTGCAAACTATTAAAAAGTGATGTATGATATTGGCTAACTAGCCATGCTCCCAGATCTTGTGATAACTTTGTTGCTGCATAATGGTTATCCAAACAGAACAATATTTTTAAGAAGGAACCTACAGATGGAAATAACAGTATTAAAAAAAAAAAAATCAATTGTCATTTGCCCCTACAAGTAATTTGGGGCTTCTATTATCACTGTTTGAGAATAAGAACAAATTTATTATCGATCCAGTTTCTGTGCTACTTATCCTTATCGGGGTCACACTTAAATTGGAGCCTATCCCAGCTGACTTTGGCCAACACATACGGTAGCTTGAAAAAGTATTTATCCCACTTGCCTATATACTCATTTCATATTGTTACATGGAGGTAGAAAGAAAAAAAAACACTTCTTTTTACCTGATTACTTGATTAATAAACAGATAAATAAAATAATTTTCCAATCAACTAACTGATCCATTAAAATGATCAACCCTTTGCATGCTATTGAGCATTTTAATTTTGGTAGAGATGTTTTGTATGTCTCAAATACGTGCGAATACTTTCGAAAGAAGCTCGCGATAGAAAAAGGCTAGATTATTTGACCTACGAGACAAAAATGCTTGAAAATATTAATTCAAAGACTTTCTGGAATGTTGTGCAGGGCAAATTCAAAGTCAAGGCTGAAATTCCATGTCTCAAACTCCGAAATGGGCAGATCTTAACCGATGCGAAAGAAAAAGCCGATGCCTTTAATCAGTATTATTCAACCGTTTTTACTGTTGATAATGGCGTAGCTCTGAACTTACCAACTCTGTTTGACACTGATGTCTTAGATCAATTTGATGTTGATGAAGATTCAGTTCTGGAGGCGATTCAAAGTTTGGCGGGCAAAAAGAGTTTTGGTGTCGATGAAATTCCACAATTTCTCTTAAAAGAATTGAAGCAAAGTCTTATTCTGCCCGTAACAAAAATCATAGAGGCATCGCTGCGAGATGGCATTGTCCCAAATTGTATAAAACAATCAAAGATAACCCCCATATTTAAAAAAGGTTCCCGATCAGAATGTGAAAATTACCGACCCGTCGCTTTGTTACCGGGTTTGAGTAAGATTCTTGAAGAAACGGTTAAGTTAAATATAAATCATTTTTTTGACCGCAATCATATAATATCGGACCAGCAATACAGATTTAGAAAAGGCCGTTCATGTACAACCCAAATGTTGATGTGTTTAGACCAGTGGACGAAAGCCTTGGATGCGCAAAGAAATGTAGATATTTTCTATTTGGATATATCTAAAGCTTTTGACACCGTTTCTCACCCAAAGTTGATCGAAGTACTGAATGCTGCAGGAATTACTGGCCGCGCGCTCGACTGGCTCAAAAGTTACCTTAGTGACCGTTTTCAATTCGTGTTCGTAGACGGAGAAAAATCTGGTAATTTATCTATTGGATCAGGGATACCACAGGGTGGGAAGTTAGGTCCTCTGCTTTTTTCCTTATTTATCAACTATCTACCTAGTAGTGTCAATTATTGTGATGTAAAAATGTTTGCAGATGATGCGAAGCTCTCTTTTGTATTTGAAGATTTGAACGACACTGCGTTTGCAGAAAATGACCTGACAAGTATTTTCGAATGGTCAAGAAAATTTCAACTGAATTTATCATACGCTAAGTGCGCAGTTTTGCATCTAGGTCGTAGCAACCCGAAAAAAGAATATTTCATCAATGGAAATTTAATACCCTCGGTAAACCAATTCAAGGATCTAGGATTTACGATCACAGAAAATTTGAAATCTTCAGCGCATGTTTCGAACATCAGCAGGAACGCTAAGCAAATGATTTGTTTCCTCTATCGATCGTTCAAGTCAAGAAATATAGACACTTTCGTTTCGATTTACAAGTCCTGCATCAGGCCCATACTTGAAAGTTCAACGCAAGTTTGGAATTCATACTTGCTCGGAGACATAAAGAAACTTGAAAGCGTGCAGAAATTGTTTACAAGGCGACTACCTGGGTTGTCGGAAGTACCGTACGCAGTTCGTTTGGAGGTTGCAAAACTTGAGTTGTTAGAACTTAGAAGATTACGTTTTGATTTACACATGGTCTATAAAATTATTCATGGGTTAGTTGACATACCTTTCAATTCGCTTTTCGAGTGGGCACCCTATGCCGCGACCAGGTCAAATACACGCAAGCTCGCCAAAAAGCAATCGAGGCTAGACTGTCGAAAATACTTTTTCTCAAATAGGGTAGTTAACCCTTGGAACTTTTTATCTGAGGATTTGGTTTCTTCATCTAACTTGGCTGTGTTCAAACAAAGATTGTTAGCTGTAGATCTCTCGAGATTTTTGAGAGGGGGGGATTATTAGTGGCCCAATGGGCCCATACCCTCCCCGCCATGCCCATTTCATTGTTCACCATGTGGTACCATGACATAAATATCCAATAACTACTCGCTATGCTGTATTGATTGAATTGAAAATGCTATTATCATTATGGTATACCTAATGAGCTCATTATATGGCTGGCTAAATAAAGAAAGAAAGAAAGAAAGAAAGAAAGAAAGAAAGAAAGAAAGAAAGAAAGAAAGGCAATTACTTTCTTTTTGCTGGACCAAAACTGCCTAAATAAAAAATAAATAAAATTGAAAATAAACTGGGGGTAAAAAAAACATCATTGTATTTCATATAACGAAATAAAAAAAAACTAAAGATATGTATACTCCAAAATAAAAGTAACAATACAAAAATAAAATTATTTAAAATTAAATCACAAAATAAATATAATACGTAAAAAAATTATAAATATAATTACATATCAAATTGTGCTTATTTAATAAAACACAATTATATATATATTTTAATTTATCTTTATTTTTACTTTTATTTAGTTTTGATTTTGTCAGTTTTGGTCCTTTGCAGATCCATCAAATAAAATTCAGATTAACAAAACATTTACATTTAATCTTGTAAATGGGTAAAAAAAAGCCAAGGGCTGACTTCTTTTGCAAGGCACTCTATTAGAAGTATTCTTCAATATACAAAGAGATTACCTCTCTATGCATGCATACAGGTGACTTGGGGTAATTGAGCTCCCATGGCCAAAAGATATGAGCGGAACAGCTGCTGTGTGTGATTATCACAAGAAACATGCAAATTAAAACTCTTAACATAGGAGCTCATAAAGAAGAACGCTTGTAAGAATGTTTGCCATGCCAGCACGAAATTCCATCTTGTTTTCAAGGTTGATCGCACCATTGTGATGGACTTGCACTTGAACTTTCAAGCCACTTGACATTTTTCTTTCTCCACTTGTAATTGAAGAATTTATTTATTGCCTTCTCTCTGCACTAACTCTTCAGTAAGAGAGTCTGAACGTGATTGCTTTTATCAGATGGCTACAACGGCTTTTCAAATATTGTATGTTTTTCATTGTGTCAACCCAGTGCACCTTTAAAGCACATTTTAATCTATTTTATTTTTCTTTGACATAACAAAAAAAGTGACGATCGTTTTCTAATCTAAAATGGTTGCCCTCTATTTGATTTTCTTGATATACATGCCTTGTATTTCTGGTCTTCTAAAGCAAATTAGATTAACAGAGTGGAAAGAAATGTGGTTGAAACAAATGAGACCAATCAGAGGAACGAATCTGCAATAGCAGAGCTCTATCTGCGTTTGAATGGCTTCACACTTGCAAATATAAAAAGATGTTCGATATGCTACGTTGGTGGTTCTTACCAGAATGTCAGATTAAAAAAGTTTATGGCGTGCACAGTTGCTCTAATGTGCATTGCAAAAGATTCTCAGTAGAATGATCACAATTTTATATGGAAATGAATGCATGCTTAATAGTACAAAATTGTCAATTTTCAGAATCTTTTAAATGATCTATTTTCTTTACATTTAATTTAAAAAAAAAAAAAAGCGTATAACCTTAGCATTCAAAGCCTAATATACTGCCTCACTTTCCTTCTGAATTCTCATGAGGTCACACAACAGCATGTGATTTAAGGTCACATGCTTGTTTCAACCAACCAAGTTTGTTTGAAAGAATTGAGCATTACTGAAGACTATGAACGAAATATTCACAAATGATTGGAGATATTCAAGATGCATTTTTTTTATCATTTAACCAAAGCTTACTGACATTTTCTTTCCTCGACGTATGCTTACTGCAGATTGTTTTTAATTACGTGATCAGTATTCGTCCACCATCTTGAAAGTCAAAATCAAGAGGGAAATCATGTCTAAAAACTAGTAGACTGTTTTCTTTGGTTCATTTCTTTCCTGCACAACCTTAATCAGATAATATCTGCTGCGTTGTAAATTTCCCAATCGTCTAAAATCTCCCAAAATTAATTGAAATTTGATTAATAGGACAGAGGAACATTTGTCGCAGTGGCAAAGACATGATAAAATCACAAAGTAGCTGCTGTAAAAAAAAAAAACAAAAAAAAAAAACATCCCTGCACAGTTCTAACATCGAATTATATGCAAAGACAAGTGGAAATAAAACCAACATTGTTCGACTTCATGACCTGGAACAGCTTGGCTTACCTTAAGCCTGATACACGCAAGAATATTTCAAATCCTAAAAGATTTTTTTCACCCTTGGCGACCCCACACATCAAAATAGAAAATCGGGCATTTTGAGTGTGTAGGGTCCCTGTCCTAGCACCCAGTTCCAAAATCCCATCTGTGCCCCTAGAACAGTACATCAACCACAATGAATTTGTCACGGAGCGGATGGTGCAGGCAACCAAATGCAGATTGGACCAGGGTTAATTGGAGGAACTCAAAAGACAGACTACAAGAAGCTCGACTACGGACGAGTATAACTGAACAAAACGACAGACAAGGCAAGAGACAAAGGACATCAGACGCGAAGACATCAATGATCCGACATCAATGACCCGACAGGAGTGACACACAGACAGGACTTAAATACGAGACAGGTAACAAGAGGCAGGTGACCGTGATTACTACATGGATTGTGAGTTGACACAGGAAGGGAGGGGCGAGTACACAGACGGACAGAAACCATGACAACCTACACAACTAGGGACGAGTCGTGACAGAATTAAGATCACGTATCCATTCAACTAACTAAAAGTTTTCAATATAGTTTGGCATGTATTTATTCAATATGCAGAGGAATTTATTTTCTTCATTCCTGTCAATCTGCACCCCATGTATCTTTATTTGTATTTGTAGATTTGTTCTGAAGTTCTCAAACAACACTATTTTTGTTTTAAGTGTAATGAGGTCAACCGTAAAATGAGATTTTGTCTTATCTTTTCTCTTGTATTGTTTTAGACAACCACCGCACAATAGTTCAGCTATTTTGTTGGCTATTCAAACAATCATTTTACACTGGAACAAAACAATGCAGGGATGTCCAGAGGTGCTTGAGGTTAAAGAAAACTATAATTCTTGTTTCAACAACATACATATCAGGACTTGGATTGTATGGTTATTAAAAACAACAAAATCACAGAACTGGATTTTACTATACAGAACAAAATATTCTTGCATCAATATTTCCTTAACCAATCATCAATCATAATTATGAAGGGGGAAATTTTGTCAGCATGATTGCAGTGTCATTATTTTGTTGTTGTTGGGTGTTTTCTTTCTTTTTTTTTTTTTTTTAACTTCTGACGTTTGTCAAAGAATGTATCTGTGTATCAATTTAACCAAGCCTTTTTTTAAGGTCAATGTTGTACTGAAATGTCAAGGGTGAAAAACGCATGAGCCTGTCGTCATGTGGTCCAGCATCAAAAGGTTTTCTGTTGTTGCACAAACAGGGTACAGTGTTATAAAAAAATATTCTCTGCTTTATTACAGAATACCTTCTAAATCTTTTCTGGCAAAAACAGTTGTTTGTTGTTGATCCAATTTCAGACGTAAAACTAAAATATGCTACGGTTTGCAATGCAATTACTCAACTTTATAGGTATTGTATTGTGATTACCCCCCGCCCCCCAGAAATGTAGAAGTACTGGACTGTAAATAGACATTTATCTGTAAATTCAAATACAGTGCACAGACATTTGGAAAGTTGTTGTCCTCAGTTTTTAAATGTACAAACACAGCAGAATGTGATGAATGTGATGCATTGTAAAAAAAAAAAAATGTACAGAACTGTATATGAAAGAAAATTATATCAAAATGTTTTATCAGATTACGATCATTGAATTTATTGCTGTGAATATTCATTCATTCAATTCATTCATTAGTTTATTTCGGTAGTATATTCCCCCAAAAATAATATGTGATGAACTCTGTCAAGGAATGTAGACTTATGAGCACAACTATATCTAAAGCCAGGACAATTTTTCTTTTGTCTAGGATGCAGCTGAATGATAAATTTCCTTAGGAAAACTTTGAAATTCACTGCTTTCATTGGTTTTGCTTTTCCAGAAAACTGGTTATAGTCCTAAAGCGTGCCAGTTTGGGGGACAAAATGTAGGCCAGTGTAGGTGCAGAAATGTGAAGCTAGATGCATTGACAAAATCACCACACGTGTCCTCTCATTCCCATCTCTGCAGCAGAATCAGGAAGCTGCCCAACACTAAATGAAGGATGCCTTTAAACATGGCAAGGTTGTCTCTGAAGCCAAGATCCATCCGAATGTTTCAAACAAACAGTGGCGAGAAATAAAATATTACAACTTCAAAGCTCTGGGAGAGTTGCATCAACCGAAACAAACATGAATGAAACAAACGTACGTATGATGATAGCAACGATTCGTCACAGTGTGCTGAAATGACCCAGGCGCAACAACAAAAAAGCAGAATTGAAATACATTTTGTCAGTATGACATTGCATGACTTGTTTTTGTAACTGGCTCCAAGTCCACCCTTAGATCATGTGTCAAACTCTCACCACCCAATTACATTTGCCCGGCAGAACCATTTCATTAACTGGCTTGCACAAGCTGCAAACAGAAACAAGACACTACAAGAGACCAATGTGTCTTTAACAGCAGAAACGTTATAACTCAGGGTGCCACATTCAGCCCTCACCACAAGTAGCAATAATTTAAATGTACAAGACTAAACATGACACCACTTTAGTTATAGCACCATGTAACAAGGCATAAAAATGAAAAACATCCTGGCAAATGCCTCCAACTCTAAATCCCTGACGTATCCTTTTTAACTGCACAAAGTGAAGTGCTACTGAGTCCTACAAGATCTATCCAGTTCTGATAAAATGGCATCTTTGCCCCATTGGGATTATTTTGTCCCTTTGTGACCTTCAGATAAATTTAGAATCTTTTCAATATTCAGATTGTTTACTGTGCCTCAAAACAACTGGGATGTCGCAGGACACAGTCTTAGAGCTCGGGGTAAAATGAGACTGAGAAGAAAATGATGGGAGGAAAACTTCCCGCTAGGGTTAGGGATGCGTCATACCGCCGTGGCCATCCACAGTGGGCCTTGGTCGTCATGCGCCGACGGCTAACTGAACTGAGCGGAAGGCGGTGAGCTAATGAGCCCGAAAATTCCCATGCCATGGCGGCCTTTGCCGCAGAGAGGGATGAGAAAGCAAGCTGACCGCCAAGGGTTGGCTCTGCGGTGCCAGTGAAAGCAGAAGGTTGGCACTTAAGTGTAAAAAATATTACCGCCATGGATTATTTGTGGGAGGGGTTTTCTTATTAGCCTTGGTTTCCTCATTTTTAAATTTCAGTTTCGGCCAAGAATTTTCATTTCACTACATCCCTTAAATGAATATATCAGAACTGCGGTTATTTAACCCTATTTGAGCGAAAGTTGTACATCAACCTAAATTTAGCTAATAGACAAATGAGGGCCAAAATTATAATAGGTAAATTAGCTCATTTCCATATTACATTTGAACAATCCAAGCATTATGACAAATTCATGCATTAATCAACACAGCCTTCTTGACCAGACATTCTGAGCAGTTTGAGGCCGCTGCAAAACATTGCTGACATTCATTTTTCACAAAATTTTATCTGATGCTTTTGTTCACGGCCCAAATTTATCGTTTTTTGTTGCTAACTGAATCTATGGTATTAACCTATCAGCTTTGAGAAGATTCACACAAAGGCAGATGGACATGATCCGACCGCCTCACTCAACATGTCCCTGAGGAACGCCATCTGCCAAAACACGTTGCTCCAAAGTCCTCAAGGATAAGTATAATAAAGATCACCACCTGTTTATAATTGGTTAATAGTTATGTTTGAGCAATTTGCCCTTGTAGACTTGTGTTGTTAGAATCATATTTGACACTAATTGGGCTTGGCGACTACTTTCTTTATTTTTATTGAAGACAAAGTGTTTGTTACTGTATATTGTTTGTGACTTATCAATGATATCCCCAAAGCTGGTTATATTAAGTCCTAAATGGCGGCACAGTTCAGAGATTGCGGGTTAAATTTCACCTCCGGCCCTCCCTATGTGGAGTTTGCTTGTTCTCCCTGTGCCTGCATGGGTTTTCTCTGGGTGCTCTGGTTTCCTCCCACATTCCAAAGGTATACATGGTAGGCTGATGGGTAATGTGCGATGGTGGATGGTTGTTCGTCTATGTGTGCCCTGCATAGTCTCCAGCACGCCTGCGACCCTTATGGGGAAATCTTGATATTCCTCTCATAACGTGACACATATTTCTGGTGGGGCCCAGACCAGGCATTTATCGCCCATGGGCAGACTCCCTGAAAGGAAACAGTTTATTCAACTCGACAGTCCTTGTCTTTGCTCCCACAGTCCACATGGAAAATTGAGCCATGTTACTCTGCTTTGGCAGTATAAATAATGACATTTTTGAACATTGTATCCTGTCTCCCACATGTAAACGTGCCATCAACTCACACAGGATATTAGTCTAGTTTTATTTTTGGTCTGACAGGATAGTTAATTTAATTAGATGATTCTAATATGTCACAAAGCAATCACTTCAACAACAAAAGAATGAAATGCTCTTAAAGCTCACTTGACAACCCTTTTTTTTTCTTGTCGGAGACAATAAAGTTGATGAAAGTGAAGCCATACAGAGAATACCATGCATCAAGGTTATACGGTTCTGAAAGAAGAAAAAGGCCAGATAAAAGACTTTCTTAGAATATACTTTCTTCATAATTTTATCATTTTTGCTTGCACAACAAGAGTAAATCTTGAGACTGATATGATCATTAAAAAAAATGTAATTTTGTCAATTTGAATTAATATTTTTTGTGACCTGATTGGCGCTTATTTTGAAGTAATCCTACATGAGTACAATTACTGGACATCCGTTCATTTTTTTGCATGTCAATGACTCATGCCATTCATAAAACAAAAAAAGTAGCTCAGTCATAAAAAGGAAAAATATAACAAATGGTAAAATTGCGTGTCCTAGGAATGAAAGAATCTTTCAGTGGCTACAGATAACGATTAAACCTTGAGGCAGTGCGGTAAACTGAAATTTGAGTAAATCAAATGGTCACCATTCAAAAAATAATATCTGGTTTGTTCATGATTCATTGCAATTCTGTCTGAGACTTTTTTTTATGACAAGGAAAGTTTTGTTATTAAGAAGATAGCGTGGCCATCGTGCCATCTGCTGACATGTCAGCTGGATTTAATCACCTTTAGTTACATGCCAGTGTGAAGAGGAAGCACTACCGCTCTCCCCACATGTCCACCCGACTTTCTAACCAGAGGCGTCACCTTCCCGATTTAATCACACTCACCTCCTACTCAGATATCGGACTTCTACAGGAACAAAGACTTCCACCTCCCCTTCCTCATTTGCCTGGATTTGCGTTCCACTCACAGAGTCTTCCTCATGGGTATTGTTGTTGTTTGTCTGGCTTCAAAGTTCCTTCCTTTTGATGTTTCCATAGGAGACAGATCAATTTAATGACATGAACGATGAGTTCACGGACACCTCACCCACATGGTTTGGTTGGTTCAGCAGCCAGTCAGCTTACTTCATTAAACTTACATCTTCACAGCAGACTCATTGTTACATTATTAATTATTTCTGTGAATTTCTTCATCAGTATGTGAGTGTCTGTTTAATATTTTAAGAGTTTTCTTAACTTGGTTTTGTGTTCATGTTCATATTTCTTGACTCAAGACTCAAGTCTCCAGTGGCTCTCTGGGGCACTCTCAAGTCATCAGTGGAGCCTTACTGTCAAGTTTCAGTGCTTCAGTCAGAAGCAGTCAGAGATTCTTTATTAACTTCCTGCTCCATGGCAGCATTATCTCAATGCAATCCCTGTTCTGGGCAGGTCTCACCTTTAGCAAGTTCTGGAAGTCAAGACAACACTTTGGCTCTGCCGCCTAACCCATCTGAACTTGATTGTTGGACAACAGGTCCTTATTTAGAGTCTAGATCAAGGACCTTCTTAGGTGATCAATTGGTCCTAAATTAGGATTACAGAAAAATAGAACTGTAATTTGCTCTAATCCAAATCAACTAAACATCTTGATGTTGTCTGCGTTTTTATGTCGTGAGATTACATAAATAAACTCTTTTCTGTGATTTCACTTCAGATATACATACGCCGCAAGCAATAACTATGGGCGGTGGATGGAGATGCTCTTGGGGCCACTCAAGATCATCTTGAAGAGTACAGTGCTCATTATATTTGACTTCAAGGTGATCCAACCTGAAATATAAAGCATTAGGTGGCCATACTGTATGTGGCAATAGTAATAATTGTGCCATGGGGATGGGTGATTTGTGAGAAGGGTTAATGACGTCACATCATCTTTGGCTGCCATCTCCTTGAAATGACATTGAGAAACAATCATGTCTTTTCTAAAAAGATTTGACCGCCCCCCCACCCCCACCCCCACCCCCACCCCCCCACACACACACCTCCCTCATCCACTTCATGTAATTTCTGGTGGAAGGAGCTTGCATGTAAACAGAGGAGCAAGGAGCATGGAATTGGAGAAATGCGAGGAGCCTACTGTGTCTCACATGTGGTCAGAGCAAGTTGAACAATCTGTAATGCCTTATGTGATAAAGAAAGATCAATTTAGAACCCATTAGAAGAACCTGTTTGATAACCCATTGATTTGTTGTATTCTGCACAAAGAATTCATTGATCATACAATATGATGAGTATTTTAGAGCAAAACTGATACGGTAGGTAAGTGAAAAGATATCAAGTGAAATAAAATGTCTCAAACTGAAAATTGTACTCCTGTATTGAGAGACTGTTCCCCCCCATGTGGCTGATTTATGACAGTTAAACATCCAAAGGGATTTTGAAAGTGAAGCTTTTAGTTCAGGAAGATTAGATTGGATGTGTCTGAATGTAAAACCCATTGCAAGAAGATGAGGCAGAATTGCATCTCCATGGTAACTCACAAAGAGGTGCTCGTATCATGTCTTATGCAACACAGAATAGTTGCCGTGTTTCGAAAGGATAACTTTGCGACCGTTGCGTTTGACAGAAAATGATGGGAAAAAAAATAACAATCACAACAGTTACAAATGTAGGTTTTCTCAGCTCAAATAACTTGGCAGTGATGGAGGTTGAGTCTGCCAGAACTTTAAAGATTTGGCTGCTTTGACCCCAACAAGCACAGAAAGGTGGATGTCTTCTGATTGCGTTTTGAAGTGCCAGTGGATGGATGGATGGATGGATGGATGGATGGATGGATGGATGGATGGATGGATGGATGGATGGATGGATGGATGGATGGACGGATGGACGGACGGATGGATGGATGGATGGATGGATGGATGGATGGATGGATGGATGGATGGATGGATGGATGGATGGATGGATGGATGGATGGATGGATGGACAGATAGACAGATGGACGGACGGGAGGGCAGGCGGGCAGACAGATTGACAGATCGAGAGAAAAAAATCGAGAGAGAAAAATGGGTCATCCTGGCCGGATGGTCCTTTCATCAAGCTGAATTGAACAAAATAATAAGATATTTCTGTCTTATTGTGTTTAAATGAGTTAACAGCGCTCACACAGAAATGGATAATAATAAGCTGTCTGTGACGTCAAAAATCTTAGTTCCGTCGCTATTAATTGGCACCTACTGAGTTTTACTACATTTGATATGACAGACAAGAGTGACATTCTAAATAATTAGTGCAAATACCTGCTGTGTATTTGTATGTTAGACAACAGGATCACGACAAGTGCATTATTAATTATTCATTAATTAACACGTTTTACGCTATCTTCTGACTGTGAGTTTTGGGGGGGATTTAAGTTTATTTGCAGTAAATGACCTTTAAAAGGGAAAATACATTAACAATATGTAGTGACCTTTGATAAATCCCCCAAAATATCAAGTAGTTAACGCTGTGCAGACAGCTTGCTCCATCACCACATTAATCAATATTCCCCCAAGACTGTTTAATGTAATTCTGCTCATTAACTGTAGCGAAAATTAAAGGTACTGTAGCTGGGAGGCCCATCTATATACAGCTCATGGCTAGGATTTGTTTGAAAAGCAGTCCATATTAGTGAATCTGACTCTTACGGGGTTTATGTCAATTTGCTAACTGGACAGAAAAAAACCATAATTTGACCTCGAAAAACAAATTCGTTAAAATCCATGCAATAAAAATGTAAAGTTAACCCGGTGTCAGGCTTCTTGCCACCTGAGTGGGATTTGGCTTGGCACACTTGTTAAAGCCTGGATCAGGTTCTATTTAAGATTATGTCAGTCAAGCTATTTTGCAAGAAATAAGTGAAAGGAGGGAATATTTGTCCTCCGCTTTGCTCTGCCACGACTCAGGAGCCAACATGTTGACGGTTTAGCTGTTCAAACCTTTCATTACTTGGTATTGGAGTTATCCTTCCAACTCTGGTCCTCGGTGTCCTATTGACATCTTCTAAATCAGTCATTCTCAAACTGGCATCCATGTCCATAAGAACATGAATTTATCCAGTTTGACCTTATCTGTCTGAAAATAATTTACTTACTGCAAATAACTTATCTTTGCATATTTGCCAACAACATACAGTGAGAAGCAAAAAAAAACATACTCTTCCAAAAGTTGGCAGAAAGTACAACTAACTTGTCTATTTATTTGTTGCCCTTACAATAAATTTGCCTACAACAGACCCACAAATAACACTACCTAATTAAATTGAGACCAGATCATTATTATTTCAGTAGATACAATTATTTTTTTCACTTGTCATTGTTTTTGTTTTGTTTTATCTTTATTCCTTGGTGGCCAATGAGATTTGTTTCATTTTAAAATGTCTCCCTTGGCTCAAAAAAGATTGGGAAGGACTAGTGACTGTCATATCCATCCATGTACTGAATCGCTTCATCTTCACGAGAGTCACCGGCATGCTAGGGCCTATCCCAGCAGTCTTTGGCCGGGAGGTGGAGGACAACCTGAATTGGTTGTCAGCCAATCGCAGGGCACACATTGACAAATAACCATTCACACTTACAGTCACAACTATGATCAATTTGAAGTGGTCAGTCTGCCTACCATGCAAGTTTTGGGAAAATGGGAGGAAACCAGAGTACCCCGAGGTAACCCACGCAAACACGAGGAGAACATGCAAACTCCACACAGGAAGCCAGAAGCGGACCCTGCGTCACCAAACTGTGAGGCGGACGTGTGAACCAATGCTTCACCGTGCCACTGACTGTCATATAATGATGCAAAATTTAGGTTTGTGCATATATGTATTGGGGTTGTATGGTAATTCAGTGTCCCTAATGTCTTGTGGAGTCCTGCAATGTGTGTGTTCGGCTGCCATCACCATTAAAGACATGAAAAGACGAGAGCCTCCTTTGCCATCATCCGCATGTCGTGACGACATTTCTGGAACCAAGCACATTAATGTTAATTTAGCTTTTACCTAACGAGGACACAAAAAAAAAATGGACGGATGTTTGCCAGTCGCTCTTTCGCACCAAGAAGGTAATAATGAGAAAGATTATTTGCTGTTAGATTCCTATTCTGTGCTGGATTTAGAGGACACATAGCAAGGTCAGACAGATAGATTCTGATCATAAGAGACTAATGCTGCCAGTAAAATGCTTCCTTCCTCCTGGCGACTTCCTGCGTGGTGACAGGACGGTGCATGCATGGGTATTATTCAGTTCCTTCCAGCATCACAAACATTTCTGGCAGCTGTCATTTAATCCTGCCTGAAGTTAGGCGCTAATGCTGAATGCACAGGAGAAATCTAAAGCAGAGTAAATATTGAGCGTGTTTAACATTTATCAATGTTGACCTTGACTGTTTTTTCAAGCAGATCGGGAAGGAAAAATGGCTCGGATACACTTACAGCAGGTCAGTGGGTAGAGATCAGAATCTGATTATTGGTTTAAAACGTTGACTTACCCTCTGACATTTGGATTATGCTCCCCCCCCCCATCCCACCCCCACTACATGCTCAGAGAATGGGCTAGGTTCTGATACTGTATGGATTCTGTAACCGCATTCCTGTGGCATTTCATCTTATGATATGGACTCCTGCTGTTTTAACTAACATTGTACAGAACCATGCTATGCGGTAAATGTTACCCACTTGGCCTCCATTGCAGCTAGGTCATCTGGGAAGGGAGAATCTTCCATCTGTTGTACCCCCCCCCCCCCCCCACGCCCCCCACCCCCACCACCCCATCCTTTAACTCCCTTTTGTGATAAAGGGCTTTATGAATAAATCTGTTTTGACTTTACAAGCTTACTAATATTTTTCTGCATGAGTCTCCGATGAACTTTCAAATTTTATATGGTAGTTCTGTTCCAGTACTTAAAGTGAGTCCATTTTCTCATTATCATATCATTCTAAGAGAAGAAAAGATAAAAAAATGAACTTCACTGAATGGACTAACCTAAGTTATCTCTAGCTAAGTGTATAAATCCAGGGATGAGGTGAGAGCAACATGACATGGATGATTCATTATTGTGGTGAGGAATTATTCACCCTCATTACATGATGTGTGTAAGGACTTTGAGGAAATACTGCAGCACCATAAAACTCATTAAGCAAAACAAGTGCTGCGTGCGCTGCTGGATCTTGAGATAATAACTTATTAAACACACACAAATAATGTAAAAGCATCAAGTTTATTTATCGTAAAACACTTGTTTTACCATGCTAACAGTTGTCGAATTAATTTGATAAATTACTAGGTCGTTATTACATCTGACTAAAAAGGGGGTTTGCAACAAAAAAGTCACTTTTGTGTTGTTTTTAAAATCTCTCTTATGAACTCACGATATGTTTAAAAAAGTCATCCTTCTCTTGCCTCATCATATAGTCTACTTTAATCACTTCTATTCCAACATGTATTTACTGATTCACATAATTCCAATTTCAACACACTCTGAAAATTCATACGATTCAGCTTGGGGGCAAGTGCGCAAATTCTGCCGAGCAATAAGTGACCTGCTGGATTTGTGATCTGACCGAGGAAAGAACACAATTATTTTGATCTGTTGTTTGATCATTTGTAACTTCACTAAAGCACATCAGATAGCTAGAGAGACAGTTAATGAGGTATGTAGTAGACTCTAGTGCCCCTTTTCCAATTCAAAAACAACACTGAATAAACATTAAGGGAAACTTGGGGTTCAGAAATGAGACAAACATTGACTGAAAGATGACCTAACAGGTCTGACACCAAATGTCCACTGTGCATGTTTGCTGGAGAGTGTGTGTAAACTATGCTGAATATACAATATATCATGTGACGCAAAACAGCTGAACCTGCATTTTTCTCCTCATCCGCTGGTTACAACCTCTCCATGCCCCATCTGTTACAATGATGCTACCATATGTCTTTTACATCCACCTATGCCTCCTAATTCTCAACTCTTGCCAACACACGGACACACATCCCAAACAAACATGCACCCAGGCATGCACACAAACATGCAAGCATGCATTTATTACAATACGTTGCGTGCAGAATTATAAGGCAAAATTGTGGGTTCATTTTGTTTATAAAGAACTGCAGTGCTCTCGGTCCACCAAAATATTAATAAACCCCAAGCGTGAATATTCAAGTACCACTGCTTAAAGAAATTGTCTTCTGAAAACTGTCAGTTGGTTAATTGAAATTAAATTTTGTTTTATTTTTAGAGTTAATTTTAAGTCCACCTTTAATTCAAAAAGGTCCAACCAGCTCATCCTAAATAATACCAGCAGATCTATGCTCTTTTCTCTTCTCTCTGAAAAAAAGTTACATTAAGTTACTTTAGTCTCAATGTCCTGAGAGATTCCAGCTCCGCTCTTAATTGGTCAAAATCTTTAGACTCTGTTATCTGTTTCTCATAATCAGGCCACCCCAACTGAATGAAGTCCCTCACGAGGTGAAGCGGGGAGTTCTCTAAAGTCTTTCCTGGACCAGCCTCTGCGTTACATTACATCCTCCTTGTTTAGTTTTGTTGCCGTCTGATAGCACAGTTTCCTTTCCGCCCATTTTCCAGGGCTCGTGAATTTTAATTATTCAGGTGGACTAAACTTCAACATCATGATCGCGTTCTTCTGACACCATATGCTGTTTTGTTGACTGCTCTGATTTCCCGAGTTCAAACTGCAAGAAAGTTGTCCAGTTCAACAATAATTAGGTTTTTCATATATATATATATATATATATTTTTCTATTTTATTCTTGTCAGATTATGTTGCTCTTTATATCGCTTCATTACCAGAGGACTCATTTCACTGAGCAGAAATGAGCTCCTAATTATCATGCCATAGTGATCCAAAGAAATGTCCAGCTGTCAGCTCGGCGACAGTTCTCTTCTATCTCGGGATTTAGTTTCCTGATCTCGCTACTGAAATCTTACCATGACATTCATCTGCTTTTCATTGTGAGTGTCAACCCTCATAATCTTTATTGTCCTAAGCCCACACAGAGGACATGAAACACATGAAGATTAAAAGAGGAAGTGTTCAGTAAGAATTAATTTATTCAAGTATTATTGATGTAGAATGGCAGTCAAATGAACAGGTTATGTATAATTAATGACGCGCATTTATGGTCCCCCAATTGGGGACAATGACATGTTGTTGGGGATTAGAAATGTTATACAGTACAGTTTGTCTCTTTGACAAGATTGTCAGTTACCCGCAACATGATGGTCAGTGCAACTGTCATGTTGTCAAGCACAGACATTCATTTTCTGTACCACCAATCCCATTTGGCGTCACTGAGGGTTGAATCTATTCCAGTTAGGGCAGAAAAAGTTTTGACGAATTGACACCGTTGGACATAACAATTTAATCTTCACTGCTCGCACCCTCTGGAACTCAATCTCACAACACATCGAGATCTCAGACTTGCCGGAATAAACACAACATAAATTATTATTATTATTATTATTATTATTATTATTAACCATAGCATTATTAAAACCACGATCTCTGCACTGTAGGTTCTTTTAATGATTACATTTTAGTTTTTTTCTTTGCTAATGTTAGAAGTGGCACAACTGCTGATATATTGGGGGGGTTCATGGGATCTTTTAAAATGTATTTATTTATTTATTCATTCATTTATTTTTATTATATAGTTTTCTTCCAAAGATTTGAAGATTTGATATTTTATGTGTGATAGATATTAGATATGTGCTATATAGGTAGCTTTTCCTTGATATGAAATTTACATTTGGGAATCTGCTATTAAAATGAATTATTCCTTATATTTTCAGTTCCAGGCCATCTTGTTCCTAATCCTGCCAAGAATACACTGTCATCGCCTGTTTCTCCCTCTATCAAAGTTAGGGCACAGTTCAGTTTTCACGTCGGTAACTTCCCATGTCGTGTGTGACATTGATAGAGATGAACCAATCTGCTAGGCGGCATGTTTATTTGTTTTCATGCTTCATGATTCAGCTGCAAGTCCAACCGTAGAGATCGCCAAAAGGTTTAGCTCCTCTCAGCTCACCCGCTTTGTCTTCTTTCCTTGTCCACTTGTTCCCACCACCCCAATGCCCCCATTCTCTCAGTTGCTCTGGCTCTCCCGCTGTCACAGCTCATCTCACTCACTGCCACCAGATGTGTCTGATTTGCAGTCAGCTTGTGTGAATCAATCCGCCCTTTAAGCTGCCCAGTTTCGTTCATCTTCATCTCTATATTTGTCCTCATTTTCAAGCATATTCCTCAAACTTCATTCCCTCTGTTGCATCACTACGCTCTTCATCATTTCTCTTTGCCGCATTTTATCATAAAATCCCAAAAATGGCTCACAAATCACCATTTAATTCTGCAACACTTTCAAATCTGACGCCTGGCGAGGAGAACGCCAACATGAAACGTGTGCTCTCCTGCAGGGCTTACATCATTCTCCCGTTACATAACCAATTACAAAACATTACCTATGTTGTTATTTGAATTGGTTATCACAATCAATGCAGTCGTCATGGAACCAACTAGGTGTTCTACCCATGTGGTGTGATCTAGAAGGAACTTTATCACTGTAATTTGCCAAGGTCAAGTTTGCTTCTCATTGAGTCCAATATGCATGATGCGTTCAAGCGAAAGGATGAAGGAAACAAAGCTTACTTGCGGCATAAATCACTCGCTTGTTGTCTTGACACTCACAGTGTACACACCACTTATTGTGTCATGTATATTCGCAGTAATTGTATCTCTCAAAGATAACATGCACTTTGTGCGTGCGTGCGTGTGTGTGTGTGTGTGTGTGTGTGTGTGTGTGTGTGTGTGTGTGTGTGTGCGTGTGTGTGTGTGTGTGTGTGTGTATGCAAGCCTGCATTGGCGTTAGTCTCAAAGGGTTCTGATTTACGAAGGGTTTGCTCATGCGAAAATGGGGGCAAATTTGATTGCTCATGTAAACAGATGTGGAAGACGATCTCACATCCTGGATTACGTCTGCCAAATTGCTGAGCGGTTAATTTTGCACGTTTCAGGTGGAGTATATGCAAATAGATAAATTTGCCATGTACAATATGATTTATCAAACCCGCAATAAATTGCACAGATTTGAAAAATTTATCAACTCCCTCACATGACTTTCTTTCCCTCATTCAAGGATGCTATTTTAAGGGAATAGTATATATAATATATAATATGTTACAGTAGAAAAAAATCATAAATAAAATTTCATGAATGAACATAGCAAGGAAAACTCATTTCAACAGTGAGACAATTGTCTGGTGCTGGCTTCAAACTTCATGCGATTTAATTAGTCCCTATGTTACATTATTGGTAATTATTATGGTCATTTTTAATTGATGAATTGTATGGTATGAATGTTATTCTCATTACAGTTATGACTTTATCATTATTTGCACTAAAAACTACTCAAGTAAAAATTCTCCATGTAAATTTCTAATCAAAAGCATAGAGTACCGCTGTCTGGAAAGGCCAGGGCACATTCTGAACAGTGGTTAATTAAATCCCTAATTAAAATGAATATTACAGCGGTAAATGCTGCTTTATCATTCACAATATAGTGCTTTTCAACAGCACATATACATAATAAATAGAAAAGCTAACTAAAGCACAAATCTCAAACGTGACTGCGATGCAATCCATTACTGGTCATCTATTAACGCAGGGGTCCAACTTTGAAGAAAAGTACATCATACTTTTTGTGTGGTTCCCATTGTTAACAAAGAAAAACAAAGAAAGGAATGGATTGAACTCTCGTGGTCGCTCTCTCTCGTAACCCATCTAACGTTTTCTGTACACCTTTTAGTGGTGGTGATTTAACTAAGGAGAGCAGAGGGGTGATAAATTACAGGCAGGGCCATGGTAGACATACAATCAAGCATCTCAAAATGTGCTTCAAGTGGCTACACAACGCCAACTGTGAATAAGAGAAATGCAAAAGGGTGACAGAAGGTAGCTAGAGAAAATTGCACCGTTAAATCTTACAGCGAGTGGTCACAAGGTCTAACATGAGGACACTAGATGCAGGAAACAACATGAATAAAGAATGCAAGAGCTCACCTCATTATTGACGCAATTGCTTGAAGCATGGTGGCACCATCGTTTGAGCATGTCTGCCTCAATAGAAAAGATTTGGGGTTCAAAGGTTTTAAAAACTTACAAAATAACTGACTACGTTGACATAACATGACATAGACTTCATTTCATTTACAGCGATGCTTTCTTCCACAGTTAAGGCAGGGATTACGAAAAGAGGCCCTTTCAGCTACGCTCAAATCCTTACTTTGAATATGCACTAGATTTGACTTCACCGGCTCATTAATAAAGCAACGAAAGGGACGAATGTAATACTCCACTGAGTTCTTTCAAGTAAACCAGCCGTGTTGTTTCCTGAAAATCAATTCAGACCTGAGACAAAATGCCTCGAGATATTATTCTGCTTCTTACTGACTAGCTTTCATAATGACTTTCTTCACTAGAACCTTGTTTTTGTTGCCTTTCATTTACATCGTGGTTCAACATTTGAGCAGAATGCTGAAGTAGGACAAAGCAATCATACATTTGTTGGCTTCACAGTCATGACGGTCCACCGAACTACTATGATGTGGTCCGCAACAAAAAAAAGTTATAGACAGAGTGATAGTTGTGCAGTGAATAAACTACCGTATTTTCGGCACTATAAGGCGCACCTAAAAATCTCAAATTTTCTCAAAAGCCGACAGCGCACCTTCTAATCCGGTGCGCCTTATATATGGACCAGTATTGAGCCACTGCGGCAGGCGTGTCCAAATATATGGACTTATATATGGACAAAGTTTTAAAATGGACCATTCATTGAAGGTGCACCTTATAATCCGGTGCGCCTTATAGTGCGGTAAATACGGTACTCACATTGACAAAATTTCATATGGTGAAATATTAATCCCTATTTTGTCCTATTATTGTAAATTATTCTTGCAAAATAGATTCAAATCTAGTACAGTACTTGAATGTCATTGTGGCAGGTCTGTTGTATCTAGACGTGAAGAAATGGATCCATGCAGAATGGAAAGGGTGGAGGAAAGTGTCAGGTGTGTTATGTCATTGGAAGAGTTTCTGTGAAGATGAAGGGAAAGCTTTATGAGACCGCGGTGAGGCTAGCCGTGACGCACGGCTTTGACACTGTGGCACCGAAGAAATCACAGCAGGCAGAGTTGGAGCTGACAGAGATGATGATCGAGGGTCTCCTTATATTTGCACTTTGCAGTGTGGGGTTTCAGTCATGTTGAAAGCATGGCACTGCGAAAGATGACAGTAGCAAATCATGTGTGAATAGGCTGCATGCTTATAGATATAAAATAAGAAATAAAAATAACAAGAAATTCATTTCTGCTTGTGCCAATGACTGCTACTGCCCTCAGTTGTAAGGTGTGAGGACATCATGTCTGCATTTAGTGCAGTTCACTAGTGATCAGACCAGTCATGTTAATATCACGTTTGAGCAGCTGCTCACTGAAGAGCAAAGTACCGAACAGCAGCAGGATCAAGTGGATGGCGCAATGGACTAAAATGTCAAAATTAAGTCTCTCAGCAGGTAAAAAATATGCAAAGGGTTATAATTGCACTCAGTCTTTATTTGATGCCTTATTTTACAGATGATGGAAGGAAGTTGAAACTATGCAGGAGAAATTGACAGTTTGAATTGTACCAAAACGTTATCTGCCATTGCCAATGTAGGGTAAAAATATTTTGACTGGTAAATACATTAGGCTCAAAATTTATTATTATTATTATTGTATTTAAGGGAGAAAAAGGAAGGAAAACAGGCTGCCCGCAGTGTTCCTGCCCGGCAGCCTGACCACCGCTGGCTACAAGTCCACGTGATCCTGCCAGTACTTGTCTCAAAGATTAAGATGTGCAAGTCTTAAAAGTGCACACGCCCGTAACATAAATGTGTAACCTTTGAATGATTGCAAGCACTCCCCTGTGAAGTGAGAGGGAAACTTGAAGTGAAAATTGTAAAGATCTGTGTATGTACTGCCAATCCAGCCAGGGGGAGCTCCCTATCTGGCGTTCCAGATCATAGTTGCGAAAAAGCACTCATGGTGCTTGAGTGGTCAGTAATATCCAATATCCTGTTCATCTGGGTGCATGTAGCTCTATGTCATTTCCATCAAAGTGAGATGTAAAATCACTTGGACAGAATGTTGAAGGAAACATTTTATCACTATGTGTGAATTCCGTGTGAAAAAAAAAATGTATGTGTGTATATATATATATATATATATATATATGTGTGTGTGTATATATATGTGTGTATATATATGTGTATATAAAAGATTTTGGGTTCAAAGGTTTTAAAAACTTACAAAATAACTGACTACATTGACATAACATGACATTATCATGTCATCTGCCTCGCTGCAGATATATATATATATATATATATGTGTGTGTGTATATATATGTGTGTATATATACGTGTATATATATATATATATGTGTATATATATATATATATGTATATACTTTATCATCCCATATATATATATATATATATATATATATATATATGCAATGAAAAAGCAAGTTCCCAAGAAATACAGCCAGATGCCCATACCTGAAGCACT